>NW_020450916.1:2002822-2187822 GCF_003343035.1 Apteryx rowi | reverse complement strand
GAGAGGAAGTTTAAGTGAGCTTGCTTTACTTTGCATTATAATGAAGTAGGAGATAAACTAGGAGTCAAGATGACCTGTTTTCTGGGCAAGAGCAGGTTTATCCTGTTGTCTTGGAGCATGGCTAGAAATAGTATGTGGCTTAGTAAGTGAATATGCCACACAGCACCTTTGGACTCAAAACCTAACTTTCAACCTCTAACAATACTTAATATCACTTGGGCAGCAGTTTGTGATCTCAGATGTGTAAAATTTCCTTAGTTTCTCAACCCAAACAATGGAGACTTCAACTGAAAATCGTCACCTTTTTAATCCCGTTAACTGACTGTTGCCAGCTGGGGAGGGATTTGTAATAAAAATGGCTAAGAAAATGTAGTATTCTTTCCTTTGATCTCATTTGTGTTCATAAGAACCACGCTGCACTTGAACCATGAAATGATATTTCACCATACACAGTCAATCTGAAGTTGATGCTGACCGAAGTTTAGTGGTTAGGGTAACATATGTCTGAGTGAGGACAGTTTTCCCAATAACTATATACAGCTCGTATGGTTTGTTTTTCCTCCATATTTATTGAATTGGTAGAAGTACAAAATAAACTTTCCCGTAAAATTGCAGCCTTCTTGCAAACTGGCAGCTTAATTGCTCAGTTGGAGAGCTGTGGTAATCCTCAGTATGATACTTCTGATACTTTTAAGGTTTGTTAGAGATGTATTTATCCAATAATGAGGATTTTAATGAAGTAAACAAAACACTGGGCTGGATCCAGCTTTCACTGAAGTTTGCAGAAGTGATTACCATTATTACCTTTGTCTTCAGTATGCAACATCCAGGAGTTGCTACTGTAGCTAGTTTTTCTTACTTTTAACTGTTTGATTGAAACTCTTTTGATTTCTATAAATAATAGTTGGAAACACTCTCCACCTCTCAAGCTTCCGCTCAAAGGAATAGAATAGTGGTAACTTAAATGTTACTTTCATATGGTTTTAACTCTAAATGAATTGAAGTTCATATATACATAAAATCGAAAATGATTCCTGATTCTTTCTGAAAAAATGCTTTGGCAAATTCAGCTCAAATATATTAATCATTTTGGTTGATGTGAATATTCATTTTTTGTTAAATGAAAAGATTGTTTGGGAAAGGATTGTTCTGTACTGAAGGTTCACTGCTGCCTCAGCTATAATTTTTTGACAGTCATGTTATCACTCATTTTTACTACAGGGAGATAGGTTCCTGACAGAAAACCCAACATCTTAAAATAATGAAGAGGTGTAAGGGAAGTTATAATGCTGCAGCATTATTTTGTGATTTTGTAAACGAAAGTTTTCTTCTGATGCTTGATTTTGAAATTGGAATAACATTCTCTTAATATGTTTTTGGTAGTTACATAAAAACATATATATTCATGATGCTGCGCTGTGGATTATTATGTTAAATCTTCCTGTCTCGGAGTAAGGAGAAGTAGTGAATGGAAGAGATGAAGTGGGAATGCTGGGGAGAGACAAAAATTATCCTGGGTGATGTCTAATGTGTTCAGGGGCTGTGTTTTAAATAACCTCCTCCATTTTCCATTAGCACCCTGTGAACTTCTTATTTTCAGTATCTCAGTGCAAAGCTCTATAATTTATACTAAAGAAATAATTATATTAGGYCTCATCTCCATTTAAAAGTTTTGTCGCTCTTAGATGGACACAGCATATGTGATGTTATTCTGAGAATCCTCTGCGAGTACAGCTTGTTGTGTGCAGGGACCTTTCCTAAGCTGCTTCTCCTCTAGATGTTGCCTGTGTATCTACACCACCAACCCTTTTCTTTTTGGAGAACTGCAGCAATGACACATAGGAATTATCGCCTTCTACAGAAGCATATTTCAAAATGTAGCACTGGGAATCCAGAAGTAGTATAGTTAAGTAGGTGAGAACAGAGTCCTCTGTGTTTGTGTGCGTTTTTCCTGCTTTGCCACCTGTGTCTCTGCAACTTCCTCATAATTTCATATGCGCAGTCGGTGTCAAAAGGCTTGTATGTGTCCATGTCCTCAGGTGTGGAAAGAATGTGAGGCCTTTTCAATAAAAATATTGATTGTGGAAGTAGTATGCTTATGTGTAGAAGAGTTGCAGCTACAATTTTCTATGATTTTCAGCCTCCAGACCACAAGCAATGCACCTTCTTCTATGCCATGAGCATTCAGGGGGAGTGGGGGGCTGATGGGGGAGGATCCATTTATTTGACTTTTTATATATTCAGTTCTGAGCCGCTAGCTCACATCAGTGGAAGGGACTCGGACTTTGAAGCACACAATATTGTTAGATTGTTTAGGAGAATTACTGTGTTTATGATAAACCTATTGCCTCTGTGATTCTGTGATTTTTTCAAATGGGAGTGAATTTTTCATGAAGATAGGAAAAGGCCCCTTTTGGATTCCATGCTTGTATTACTGTCAAAATTCAGGTTATTGTTCTAAATCATGGAAGAAGTTGTAGTTGTTAAACATTTCATAATTGTTTTATGTTGAGTGCTGCCAAACTGTTTTCATATCCTCCTTCTCATTGTTGACTGCATCTTTACTGAGCCAACTTCAAAATGTATTCCACTTCAGCTCCAGTGGTTAATGCTGTTTTCAAGGTTTATGGCTTTGTCAAAGGATTATAATGAAAGTATTAGGCAGCCTTAATATAAGTACCGTTTCTACTCTACCTAAAAGAACAAACACAACAGTCTAAATATAACAGGCTAAGGTTTGAACAGTGATGTTAAAGTGTTTGAGCTACACTTTGTTCGCTGTTTCTGCTTTTTGCCAGAAGAGCAGGTGCAGAACGTATTTGTCTGGCAGTAGAGCTGAGATAACGTTGCAGTTGGGATTTCACGACCATCCTTTCTGACAGCAGCTTTTACTATACAGGTGCTGAGTTTGCCTTTAGAAAAAATTGTGGCTTTGCTTTCCTTGACTTTGTCTAAATTATTTTCTTCAAGTTAAAACTGCTCATGCTGAATTATGCAGTAAATCTAAATAATTTTAAGAAGGAGCTGAAGGAGTTGAAAAAGTACTATTTCAAAGAAGATTTTTTTGTGAGAGTCTTTCTACATAGTTAGCTGCTCAGAAGCTAGAGACAGCTGAGGATGTAGACTATAAGAATAGTTTACAACTTCATAAAGATAATTGATTTTCAGTAGGTTTCAAATAACCTGGTTTATATTTTGATGGATTTTTCTCTATAGCAAAGAGAAAAACAAAACTATTCCCTCCCTTCCTCCTCCCTTCCCCCAAAACCCCCTCTTCTCACCCTGTCCTTAGTTTCTTTTTTAGATTTCATACTTGGCTTATTCATTCTCTAGCCTTGTTTTTAAAAAGGGTCCTTTGGATTTCTACTAGTAGGAGATATTCATCCCATGTGTTCTCTTATATGTCCTGTTTTTAATTTCTTTTTAATTTTGTATTTAACTGCTTTCAAGCGTAGACGGTAATTAACATTCAAAATCCAATGCATTGTTCAAATTGGAAGTGTTCATTATACTTTGAAGATTGTGTTGATTGGAACAACCTCACTGTTTTTTCAGGTACTCCAAACTGAGTAGCCCTGACCTTTCTTCCAAATAACCCCAGAAGTTTGTTATTATATTAAAAATCTTAAATGTATTCTGTATAAGATTTCATTGCAAATTCTAAGACACTGTGTAAACCTGAATTAGTGTCATACTGAAAAGTTGGGCTGGAATTATTTTGAATTTTGTATGCAAGGTATCAACAGATTTTATTAGACAGATGAGGTGTGAGGGAAGATGGCATTGCAGAAACAAGACTTCTGCAAAGAGTGATAAGTGACCTTATCCCAAGCAGAGTTGCTGTGTTAACCTATTTGTTTTGCCTTCTGCTTGCCTACTTGATGCTCAGCGGGTGATGCCCAGCTAGATTCATTGTGAAATCTGCCTGTTTTCCAGCTCAGTGCTATAGATTGTAATTCCTAAGCATTTACCTTCATTTTCCACTACATTGTATGTATGCTATGATAGTCTGAGTGGTTTGTGTTTGCAAGTGTATTGCTTTCTTATTCTGGTGGACTGAGTGCATTAATTAGTCATTGAGCTGGAGTTTCGTGGAAGGACTGAAAAAGTGAAATTAGGCTAAATAAAGGGTCACTGGGCATGCATCCATTAATATCTTGTGGATTGCAAATGCTCATATGGCTTTAAATTGGGTTATTTTGGACCATTAGCAGAAGTCCTAGAGTTATAGGCAGTTGCTGGTAGAAGAAAAATAGGACGTAGGTGATTTATACTGTATGCCTTGGTTAGAAATGGAGGTTTAAATTTCATCTCCCACCCCTGCACTAAAACTAAATAAAGCCCCAGTCCTGCATACTTGCATGTATTTAACATTAGTATGGTGAGGAGCCTTACAATTGTGCTAAGCTTGTAAATATAGGTACATATATAAAAATGTTTACAGGCTATGTCAGAAGTTTCCAAGTCACATTTTGAAATTGCTATAGCATGTGTTATTCCAAAAGAAGCTAGTATTTTAATTAGCATAATTAATGTTATGAAACTCAGCAAGTATAGACATAGTTATGTTGGGAGTAAAATGCTATGTTAGAAGTAAAATTGTTTATGATGTACGTAATTAAATGAATGAATTGTATGCTACCTTATACTAAGCTACTTGCCTTCGCACTGAGAGTTGACCTAACATATCACTTTAAAATGTATTCTTAACTGAAATACATAGACAACAGTTTTCTGTAGAGAAGGTTTTACTCTATAATATCCAGACAGAAGTGCTACTGACATACAGATCTGGTTAAACTATAGCTCCCCTGTATCCAGATTTGTCTCCAGACATTTTTTCCCCCCATGTGGAAAACTTCTGGACAGAATTTGAAGGTTCTTGTACATATATCTGAGTATACTACGTGTCTGTTATGTACAGCCAACTGGCCATGAAGTATACGTGGTGCGAGTCTGAGACAGCTTGGTCTACTGGGCGCAGTAAATCAGTGCTCAGATGCATTGATTTCACCGTGTATTCACAGGCTGTGCTGGTCCAGTGGGTTCAGTGCTTTCAAGTCCAAGGCAAAAAGAATCTGCAGTTGTGCCAGAGCTACAAAATGTTTTGGTTATAAATCACCAAGACCAGAATGTCCCAAACTGTGCCACCCATAACACCCATAACTCTACAAAGAGTATTGTGACAGCAGTAGTGTTGTGCCTGCTTTAGGTAATTCTGTCCCTTTCTCTCCTCGCCGTATGCATTTTGGAATACCTTTAATTTCAGTTCAGGACATGGAGCAGGACTGAAGTAGGAAATATGGGATTTGGTATTAGATGGACATAGAGGGATGAAGGTTGGGATATACTAGAGGAAGAGCAGGCATCTGATGAGCCAGTTTAGATGATGTGGAGGACAGGTGGGAGAATTCAAATTCAGAAGGCTGCAATGGGAATGTAAAAGAGATATATAGCATGGGGTTGAAGTCTGAAGAGTTAAGATTTAGGCTTGGTGGGTGGGAAGGATTTTTGATGAGTGGATTTTTGAAGGACTTTGGGGAAACTGAAGGAACTGCCCAGGAAAGCCAGGAGCTGTTTTGCCATCATTGCCTCTGACAGTGGTACCACTAAAAAGTGAGACCTGAGTAAATTAAATTTGAGAATCTGTAATCTATATTTCAGTAGAGATTGATCCTCTTTCTATATAATATTATAACTAGTGCGTAAGGCTGTTTTTATATGTGGTGGGTAATACATTTTTAAATAAACTTCTGTTCATTTATTTAAACATCTTAAAAATAACTAATTGAAAATGACTGTTTCTTAAAGAGTCTTCTTTAATCCTGTATGTCTAACATTGTTGTCACTTTCATACACAAAACACCCTATTGTTTTTCATCCCCTAAACTTTTATTTTGCTTCAGTCTGTCACCACTTTGATCATTTATGAATGATACATACTGTCCTGCTCTGTTTTCCTCTGTAAATGAAAACACTATGGTTTGTCTGGCAGCATGAGTGTTTTATGGAGTGTCGTGAATATATCTCATTTTTAGAAATAATATGACCAACGAGACTGTTGCCTGATAGCAGCTTATCTGAAATAAGATAATCTTCTCTGTCCTGGATCTGTAGGGTTTTTTTTGTTTGTTTGTTTGTTTGTTTTTAGTCCAGTAATCCACTTAATAGAACAAATTTGCTGAAAAGCAGTATTCTAAATCATTTCACAGTATGAATTATCCATTTCCTAGAACTAGGAATTTAATATCCTCAAATAAAGTTTCTTCTGTTTTTCATTGACATTGTCGAGAGTGTACTGGTTATACTTACCCGTGTTGTGCACATTCTGCCAAATGGTATACCCAGTTTAAGCATTGACTATTGACTTCCTGGTGTTAGTTGCCTTGGGGACAGTTACACAGAAACTTATTACAAAATGAAATAACTGTTTTGGTGAGGAAGGTAGCATTGGTTCTTGTTGGAATCTACATTTTCTTGTAATCCATACTGACAAATCTTTGAAAGTCCAGTAGGACTGAAGCCTGAAGTGTTTGGATATGCTTCTGCAGTAGTGTAACAGGATCCATAAGGTTTGTGCCTTATGATACAGAGCCTTGCCATGATAAAGCCAGAATAGCAGAGTTTGCAGTAAAAGTCTTCTGTGTCTGAGAAGCACAGCTGCTTTGGAAATATGTCTAGAATGGCACTAATTCTGCGTGTGGTAGATTGCGTGCCATTGCCAGAGGCACTTCACTGGCACAATAAAGGCACACGGAGTAGATTGGAAACTCTTCAGTGCAAAGATCGTCTGTCTTTTGTACAGGGCCCCACTATGACTTTGGCCATCTGGTGTTACCATAAGGTAACAATGCTGACAATAAAATAAATGTATTGGAGATTGGGCATTTCATTTCTGGTTACAAAGAATTAGCTCTAGTCTAAAAATTACAGAATTCCATTGAACATTTACATAGATGTTTCATACAGAAATTTTAAACACTGAAGGTACCAAATCTCTATATACCTTGGAGAGGTATATAATTTTCTTCATTTTCCGGATTGGTGAACAGAGGCACAAAAATTGACCAATGCATCATTGTGCAAATCGTTGGAGGGTTAAGACTGAGATAGGAAACTTATACCTTTCAGGGCTATTCCAAGTCTCCTAAAGCTGCACCCACATTCTCAAATAAGAACTTGAATGATATTGTTCTAAGTGCTGTTTTCCCAACACCTTTGAAAGGCAACTTTCAGCAAGCAAGGGAGCCCTTCTTGATAGAGTTGAGAATGTTTAGAGAACCTTTTACAAGATGAGGATCAATATATTTTATTGTGAAGCTTTGGGGCGCCCAAATTATCTTCATTTTAAGATCATTAGAGTTAAACAAAAAAGGCCATGACATTTAATTGTTATATGGGTTGAGTTTAAGGAATGATGAAGTGAAGGAAAACAGATGCTCAAGGGAGAATCAAATCCCTACTGAAAAAGAAGCCCAGCTTAATTAGATTACTGTAGCTTTTAATTACATTTCTGTTTCTCACCCTATTACATGGTGTAAATCTACAACACTCTGAGGGACTGAGATTTTCTAAAGCAGCCCAAAACAGCTCTCTTGCTGTGTCTTAAAGGGGTTTTGATCCATTATTTAAAGTAATAGGCAAAATGTGTATCACACTGAACGTAGGAAAACCCAAGTCAGAAGCATCACCACAGTTACTGTAAACTAGATAACTAGGCTACCTAGCTAACTAGGTTACCTAGCTAACTCAAGTTAACTAAGAGTCCTCAGCAAAATCTTTGCTAAATTCTAGGCGTGTGGAGGTTTAGTCTTTGTTCCATGGCTGCTGGTAGGGTCACAGGAGCTATCAGTAGCAGATGGGTTTATTAAAATGTTCATGTGGAGGTTTACTAAAGAATACTCATCTAAAGGAAGTCAAGTTGTCCTGTCTGTGGAAGAACTTGGAAAGCTAACAGTTTATTGGCTGTTTTAAAAATGAATTACTATGTGTATCATAGTGAAAACCTAGATTTTGTACTACTTGTATTTGGTTATGTAGAAAGTTAAGTCTGGACCTAGTGCAGTGCTGAAAGCTAGAAGGCTTTGCAGATCTGAAGCCCAAACTGATCTTTTTGAAGTTGCTGATCACCACTCAGAATACAAGAATTTTACATACATTCTCTGTTTGATCCTCTAAATCCTATTAAGAAAACAAAGTCTGAGTCTCAATGGTGTGTCGTGTTGATAAGATGAAGGTACGCCTCAACCTGTAATCTGTTTAGTGAAATAGGTGAGGTGGCTCTCATCACATCTTTGGCTTCCCAGCTCATTTGACTGGGTAGCAGTGGGTAAACTGAGGACAGTCTCTGTCAGGAGTCAGGGACTAAACTTCTATATTTGGGACAATGTCAGGACACCATGACAGCGCTGCCAGTGAATCCTGCCATCTCTTCTTTGTCTTTCTGAAGTACTGTAACTTGCCTGTCACCACGCTGTGTCTAGTTATGCTCTGTTCTGAAATGCCCTGTTCTGGATCCCTCTAGAATGGCTCTGGATACAAATTGGTGGATTTTTTGGTTTAATGGAAGGAAGAAGCAGTTTTTGGAAGGACGAAGAGAACTGGCTATAAAGCCAAATGGAAATGAACCTTTTTCAAAAACTCCAGAAAGTTCTGATTGGAACAGGACCTTTTAAAAAGCTTCATTTTAAAATAAAAAAGCCAAATGTTGAAATAACTTCTAAAAAATGTTGAGAAAAATACTTCAACACGATATAATATTCCCTGTCCTTGCTGAACAAAAGTATTTGTTCATGCCACAGGTTTCGTGAAGCTACTTTTTTGAGCAAAATATTGTTTTATTTCTTCTATAATAATGTTTAAAGGTCAGTCAAGATGCATGTATTCAAATAAGAATATAAGGGTTATTTTCTAATTATTTGTAATTATTTTCTAATTTACCAAGGTTCTTTTTAAGTTTGGTACTTTTTTGGATTTTTGTGGTTCCTGACTGCCTTCCACTCTCTAAAAAGATTCTGTACTTCTTGAGAAAGCCTGTGCTTCAATTCTGATGCAAATTTGACATCATCAGCTCTCTACAGCTGTTCTTCTAATCCTCACTACCTCCATCAGCCTCTATAATCACAATTTCTGTCTGTTTTGCCTTGCCTAGTATATTATTTGTTTTTGATTTCCACTAATTATTAATCTCAATTCTTTTTTCCATGCATTCTTTAGCTCACTACTCAGTTTGTTTTCAACTGTCTTTCCACTCTCAAATATTTATTTTACGTATGAACAATATGTAGTCTCTGGAAAGATGTAACATCTAAAACAATGATTTTTAGTATCTTTTGCACACGCTGACTCTTGGGAAACCTCTTGCAAATTTGGCCTAGACATCTGGTGGCTCAGAGGGCTTTTCCTGAGTGACTCAAGAGAGCGCAATAACAAGATAGCGGATTAATAACTGTTCTGTTGCTGGAACAAGCACAGAAGCTGTTGTGTTAACACATAAGAAACCACTTCAATTTTAAGAAAAAATATATAAAATGCTGTGTTTGCTAACACTGAGATGGAGAGGTATCAGTAAAGATCCTTGTTTAACTAGTGAGTTCATTACTGAAGGTCAAGGGGATTTTGTTCCAGCAATATTGTGATAATTTTAAGAAAGCAGTCACTGTGATGCTGAATGACAAAAGAAAAAAAAAAGAATTGAGAAGGATTAAAAATAATACAATTGGTTGTGTAGTGAGAAGACAGACATGAAATAGAGTGGCTCTGTTTTTTGGAGTTAAAAAGCATGTATGCTTCGTTCATCTGGAGAAGCTACATGGAGAAAAAGTGAAAGTGGGGAGTATATATCTCTCAAGTTTCATTCATCTCCCTCTTTTGAAAAGGTCAATTTTTGTCATTATGCCTCTCCAGCAATTTATATGCACATATCAATAATGTGCTTTGAAATACTATTTTGCTAAAGAACATTCTGTAGAGTTATTACTTAGCAATTCGTAACAGATTTTCTTTTCGTAAGCATGTTTAAGAGTAAATAAAACTGTGGGTGCTTTTTAGAAAGATGTTTTCTTCATTATACATTTATCTGAATAAAGAATAGTCCTTGAGAAAGTCTAGGGAAGAAGTAAGGACTGCTAGTGGGGAGCATCTTTCCTTTTACAGTCACTGTGACTGCTTCTCTGGGCTCAGCAAGGCCTCAGTCAGCCCTTCATTTATCTGAGTAGCTACGTGGTTTTGCTCGCTGCTTTCTGATCGCCTGTGGGTTGTGGATGGGTGTCAGTCATCCCTCTGCAGGGTGCTGTGCTCTGCAGGGTGGGCGTTCTGGGAGGGCTCAGCAGAATCTGACTGCTGCGGCTCCAGCTCTTCGTATTCTTGTGCAGGATGCTGTGCTTACGAGAGTCAGTTGGATTCCCATTTTGAAGCCTCTCTGCATAGACACGGAACCATATACAGGACATGGATCCCCTTCAAAGTTTATACCAAGGATAGATTGAAAAAAATCAGATGTGTCAAAAAATCAAAAAGTATGTGCGTTTGAGACAAGCCTGGCTGTTGCTTTTGAAGTTTACAAGCAGGCTTATGGCTGTGTTGGCAACGTTGGAGACTCGGTTGTTTGGAGCCATGGGTTTGAGAGGCTGCAAATATGCCCGTAGAGCCGTAACGCGAGGGCTGGAGCCTGCTTTCGCCTTGCTTCCTGGTGCTCCCGCATACGGCCCGGCTCGCAGTTCCCGCTCTTCTGTTTGAAGCACCCCAAAAAAGTCCCACCTTTATCCTTTATCCATGCAAAACCTCTGAGCTGAACCAGGTCTTCATGTGGCATTTCTGCAGTGTGAGTTTCCAGAGTGCTGTGTGCCTTTGCGGGTGGAAAGGAATGTGCAGGGCGTTTCTTACGTAAGATGAAAAGCCCGGTGTTTGGGTTGTGTATGTCTACAAAAGCGTCATCTGTTCTTCAGTACAATACTACAAATCCTTCACAAGAAGGGAGAGATGATGCTGTTAAACTTTTAGGATGGTGTAGTAAAAGCTATCTACTAAAAGTTTAATGTAGTTAAATTAACTGAAGGTTAATATTTAAAAGCATTTATTTAAAATACATTGTAGAGAGGAAAAATCTATACTGATGAGAAAAAGAAATTGCTACTTTAAGAAGACCAAGTTGAAATATTACCCTTTGACTATTTAGAAATTTTGTTAACCACAAACATATAAAGAACTGCTAGGTTGTGAGATTTAACATGTAGTTCAAAAAGAATGTGGCACTTTATATTAACCTCAGTGGCCTACCTCGTGAGGTTGTCTTTAATCCTTCTCCACTCACAACACTATTAAAATGCCTGCTGTCTCTTAAATTCATTGATAGTAGTTACAGCCATGGCCTTAACCACTAACATAGTCTGTAAACTCTCTGCTTGTAGACAAATAGCTATGTGTTAACATCCTTATTTTTGCTGTTAGTTTTATAATATTGAAATTTTATGCCTTGGCCTTTAATGCTTATTCTTATGATTATAGTCAATTTTGCTTGGTGTACCCAAAATATTTCATAAATTTGGCTGCTTCTGCAAGGCTACTTCTGTTTCTCCTGTTTACCAATAATTTCCATTTATTTAGTGTTCTCTGCTAGCTTTGCCCAAACTTGGAATCATACTTGCCTTTTGCAGAACTTCTGCAAGCTTCATAACATTGTGCATGCCAGAAGTGACACAGGATCACAGAATTTGTCGGAAAGGACCTCAGGAGCGAACAGCTCCCATCCCTCCTTCGGAGCTAACTTTAATATTGATTCAGGTTACTCAGGGCCTGACATAAATGAATAAATAAATAGCAGATTTCTGTGTATAATAGTGTGTATGTTTACAGAAATCTACTTATTTATAATCAGTACATAGTCAAAATATATTTCAAACAGAGGGAGAAACTGAGAGAGCGCCGGAGTAAAAACTTGAATACAAGCCCAACAACATTTTGGTGGTAACGAAAGATGGCTTTTTGTGTGTTAGATTTTTATAATGGACATTATTTTAATTTTCTTGATATCTGTTTCATTTTGGTGAATTACAGAGATCCTATTTTAGAAGAAGCATTGGTCTTCTGTTTAAAACGTTGGATTTTATTGTTGTAGACTTATTCTAGGCTTTGCTTACTTACAGATTTGTAGTCAAAACCAGTAAAAGAACTCAAGTATCTAAACTTGAACTCTGTGCAAGATCTTAGGGAAGGGGGTGGTGATTTCTTGTAACAAAATCTCTTAAGTAAACTATTTACCAGCTCACACTCATTCTCTTACAGATTTTGTTCATTTACTCTCTTACACCTACATATGTACCAAAACATTTAAGTGGTCTGGCCTGGATTTCCTGTGTGCAACACGGAGCATAGAGGATGCTGGATGTGAAGTCCTCACTACATCTCTTGGGTTCCTTTTGATTAGCGATGGCACACTAGTTTTTGGACTGATCTGTTATACTCCTTGACTCAACAGTTGCTATAGTATACTTTGCTTCAGAAGCTTGCTTACTTCCGCCGCCATAGATCTCAAGCAGGGTTGCTGCTTGTTGTCTGTTTTCTGTTGTTTGAAAGATATGTTTGGAAAATATGTCCCTTTTTCCTCGTTTGGCTAACAGGAAAAGGAATGGTGCATGTGATACGCTGCAACCTTGTTGCCATCCTCCCCTTGTTGGAATCGGTCTTGCAGAGGAGTGGGCTGTGCTGTGCTTGCCGGAGAGCCGGCTTTCTTGGCTTGACAGACACAACTGATTTCTCAGTTTCACAGCTGGGAACAGTGTTCTGGGAGCAGTGTCCTGGGAACAGTGTCCTTTGTTAGCAATGCAGGCCATTCTTTCGACCCATGTTCTGCTAGTGCTTTTTCACACACACATTTTCATTCGTATTTCATTCATACCACTCTTAGTATTTCTGTCACAAATCTACACGAAATGTGCCAGTTATCTAAATTCTAGTGAAGACCAAAGTTGCAGTCCCGGTATCTGCAAGCCAGCTGGTTTCTATCCATGGAAGTGCCTAAAGGTATTGCAAGTTGTGACTTTAAAGTTCTTTTCCTGAGTGCTTACAGAAATTTCGATACTTAGCTCTAAATTCTGACATGTTTGAACAGCTTGGTACCTAATTTATGTGTATATTTGACTGAAATTAAGAAACTTGGCATGCCTTCATCCTCTTTCCCTAAAGAGTTTGATTCAATAGGCCTTGCAGTAAAAGCAGGCTTCTCACCAAAGGCAATGATAGACCCTGCTTTCTTCTAAAGCTTGGGCAGAAGTGTGATGCTGTGTTCAGAACATGGAAGACAGGGTAAAGTTCTTCAGGGAGAAGTCGTTTTTTCTTCTACCTTCTAGGGAGAGTACAGTCATGAACAGCTTATAATAGTTGTATTCTGTATAGGGACTGGCTGCCTGCCCATCCCATTGAAGCCATGCCGCTGTGTGGGGTTCAGATTCGTTAGGGCAGTGTAATAGTGCAGGGGAAGGCATGACTATAATGGCCAAGACCACGGGGACAGAGAACCTTCCCCTTGCTTTCAGGCCTGGTTCTGTCTTTTGCCCAGTGACTTTCATGTAGAAATAAGCTTTAGTGCTCACCCATCTGTATTATTTCTCTCCTGGTTGGCTGTAAGTAGTTGCATATGAAATGTTCTGACTTGAAATGACTGCCTTGTTAACGTCCTTCCTGGCGTAGGATTTCATTTTGAGATGCCTACTGCAAGATGCTCTCTCTTTTTTTGGATCATGCATTTTCTCCATCTATAAAACAGAAATAATACAGTGTATGTGAAATGCTTATCAATAGCTAAAATTATTAGTAGTCTTGTGATTTTCTGGTATTAACAACAGGAATGCCTCTAGGAAAGCAAACAACAGAACAGCACATTTCACAGTTAGGTTCCATTTACCAAAATAATTCCACATGCTGCAGTGCTATATCCATGTTCAAACCAAAGAATACCTGAATGGAAATAGTTATCTCCACATGTTTACTTGACATATATATATATATATATATATATATATAACTATACTTTGTTCCTGCCTGGAAAATCTAGCTGAGGTAGGAAAGCCTCTCGGAATTGCTTAGTATTAGTGAGGTGAAAATATTACTGGTATTCACCTGGTTTACATTTTCATATTAGACATAGGGTGGAGATGCCAGATATTTATTTCTAAGCAATACCCTTTTTATTCATCAACACTACATAATTGTTTTGCCTTGCATTCCTCCTGTTGCAAGAGTTTTGAGTTTTAGACCACATTTGGACAATTAAGATATCTGATATAGTCAGAATTCAAACTTGTCAAGTTCTGTCTCCACCTTTGATGGAGAAATAAAAAGGGTCTGTAAGGTTTGGATAACCTTATTGTTCACTCATTTAGAAACCGTTTGGGTAAGTAGGGATCCACACACAGCTTCATATGTCTTCCACCACCAGGCTGAGCAGACAATAAGGTTAAATGCAAAGGGTTTTTTTTCTGAGGTTTTATTTTAGAATTCACTGAAGTAGCTCTATTTTCAACACCTTTCTGAAACAAAATCATTAAATTTACTTAAAAAAAAAACAACAAAGAAAGGAAAACAGACATTGCATTTTTTTTTCTATTCCCCCACCCCAATAGCACTGTGGTAAATTTGCATGTAGTGTCAGGAGCCTGAAATTTCTTTGAATGAATATATCTTACTTAACACAGCTCCTTCAGTTGTATTAACTGAATGCTTAACTTCTTTTGTTCTTAACATTTTATTTTCATGTGCACTGCTGTGAACTAGGACAAAAATATTAGTACTGCATGTCCGCATTTGCCTTTTGTTTTTTATGCTTTTCTACTATTGAAGAATAAGTGTGCCAAATAAAACATTGGATTTCTGCTTAATAAATGACCTAGCAAAGAACTACAAAGCCAGTAATAAATGGAGCCCCAAAGAAATACAAGCAAAATGGCGTGGGCCTAGTGAATAGTGGAAGTGTATATGAAATGTTGTCCGTCGTCTTAGAATTATTCAGGCAGTGCAGTGGAATGTGATGGTGACGACAGCCATACGGGAACACTCGGATGCTCACTGCACCTTGCTGGGGGAGCATTTCCAAATAATAAGGTGAATATGAAAGATAATATTCTAGAGTTTTACAGAGCTTTATATGTTGAAGGCATCTATGTGTTCAGTTCAAATTCCCTTTTTGTAACTGTCCCTGCTAATATGCTTTCCCTTCAGGATAACTTACAACTCTCCTTTGTTTGCTTCAGGTAATGGAAGTTCATTTAAAATTTCAAACGTATTATTTGTCTAGTCCTGTTAAGAAAAAGCATTCCAGATTTATGTAATATGTAACCTTCCAAAGAACCCAAACTTAAAACAAATTTGTAAAGCTTGTTTGCTTATTTTACTGCTTTCTACCCACTAATTTCAGAAATAAAAAGGAGGATCAGCTGTAAAATTATTAGCAGTGATCAGTATGTCAACATATTTTTAACTCTTGTAGTCCGAGGTGTGGTGCTCTTGTATGGCACGCTGTGATTGAGCCCATTGAAACTGATGGACTTTTTATGAAATGGTGCTTTATTTCATGTGAACAAGAGCATCAGCCTTCTGAACTGGTAATGATAGAGAGCACGGGCATTTCTCAGAATGAACAGTGTATTTACTCTAGTGTCTTTTTCCTCTGTTGAAAGGTTACAAAGAGTGCTACAGGAGAGGAATAAAACACGTTTGTGGATGAGTTCCCTGCATTGAAGTAATGGCATTGATTTCTGTGTGAATCTTGAACTGAAGAGATTTTTAGCTGATTTTTTCCTTATACCAATTTCTTCTTTGTTACTCTGTTGAATGAATATTGAAGAAGAAAATTTGCTAACTGTAAAGAAAGATGTAGTTTGAGGGTTTTTGCTTGTTTTTTGTGGATTTTCTTTTAGCTGTAAAAGTTTCTTCCAGGCTTCTACTATTAAACATTGAATACGCAAACACATACAAGGCAAATCTGAGGGTTCATCTGAACTTCCCACTATCAAAGCAACATTTTCTTCAATTATTAAATTAGCTAGATTCCTACTGATGACACAAGAAAAACTGAGATAGCAGATTCCTAAGGATTTCACATCAAAATTTTAGTCCAGAAGTTTAAAAGTATTTCCCATATGTATCTGTATTAATATTTTCAAATGGACAAAACAGCCAGAGGCTGGCCTTCTTCCAAACATATCATACTGTTTCCTCGTGTTTGTAGTGATCTTGCTTTTTGATTGTGTGAGTAATTCAAAAAAATGATTAAGAAAAGCAGTCTTTTTATATCTGGCAGTGCCGTAATTTCTGTCTAGCTCTTGATAATGCATAGCAATCATAAAACAAGATGACCATATTCAACTCCTGATAAAGTTGTTGAGTGTGAGTTGTAAATACTCAGCATTTCTCAGTGTTTGGCCTGTTAGCAGCATTTTAAACCGCCTATGAATCTTCCTTAAGGTCTCTCTTTCTAGTAAGTAATTTTCTGATTTAATACTTTCAAGTGCTTTCTAGGTAGACACTACATCAAAAAATCCTTTGATTAACTTTATTATCCTTAAGGACTCATTTCTAAATGCCGTCTTTGTTAAATTTGGTATCCTGATGTTTTAAATTTAAAGTAATTTTTCTAGCTAAACCATTTCTGTTTTGGTCTATTAAGATCGTTTATTGCTGAGAGCATGTTACTGCAATTAAACATTTTAATTATGTATGCTCCTACTATTTATATGGAAAATACTTAACAGCCTTTCCCAGTATTTTCTTACTTTCTGTGATTACTGTGCTGAGATATTTTCTTTTTATATTTTACTTGGCAGCTTAGGCAGGCTAGCTCTATTATATTTTTTCCCTCAAAACAAGACACAAACTATGTCAGTACTTTCCCTATTAGTGTTTTATAATAGATGTTTGCTTCCTTTGGTTTATTTGCATAGCAGCAGCTCTTCTTCACTCACATAACCTGTGGATTTGTGGAGTCATAGATGGAAGCTGTGGCAAGGTACCCAACAACAGCTGTTTTCAGTGAGGTACTTTGCTGTCATTGTATTCCTAAGGAAGTTTTTTATTAATTGCTTTTTCACTCAATATGCCACCTTATCTCATTTGTCAGTAAATGAATCCTGGAAATGAGGATTACGCGAAGCAAAAAACCTGAGTATTCAAAAACTGGCATCCAGAAAAATTGGTGTCCTTTCAGTCTGCGCCTGCCCATCTGTGAAAGGGGCTCCAGGATGACAGTTGCTGGGACATCTGCAGAAAATGTTGGTAGAACTGACTGATTGCATCATGTTGCTTCTCCTCATTTTCAAGCTATAACTGTCCCCCTCCTGATATTTGCCGATAGCTATGATGATCTAAAGCCTTGGCAAGAAGACTGTCCTGACTACAAACCTATCTTTTCTGTTTTCTATATTGCTTTCTTACTACTTTGTTGAATTGTATTCTATTGTATTTTCTTTATATATTGTTCGTTCTCATTTATCTGTTCATCTTTCTAAGGAAAGCAAACACTTATTTTCAAGCTAGAGTGACACTGAGACACCATCAAAATTATGCTTGAGATCATTCATTCATTGTTTTTTCCTTATGGTTACTTCTGGGCTGGACTGCTGCACCTATGATTCACGTCAGATGCCTCTAATGAGTCATGTGGCTTTGTCAGGGTGAGGAATGAGGTAGCTCGTGGGTGATACGTCTGACCAAGGAGCCTCTTTCCTAAGAGAAATCTTGGATTAGAACTACCTGAAATACAATTTTCTTGAGGCATTTCAAGACGATGCCGTTTAAAATATCTGCTAAATTGAAACGTGGTATTTTTATTCTGCCTAACAGATTAAAGCACTTTTTTGCTTATATCAGGAAAGTTTTATTTTAAAACCTAGCCAAAATGTCATTGATTTCATTTTACAAGAAAATATCACTGTTAGAAAAGACAGTAGATTAATGTAGGGGCAACATGCAAGATAACTAGGAATTTTTAAAGTTATCTCTATGGAACTAAAAATTCAATCTCTTGTGGGGAGACCCATTTATAAAGAAAAACGTTTGAAAGAAAGTAGTGGTTTTCAATGGTGTATGTCAAGTGTGGATCCTTAAGGTCACAGCGAGACAGGGCTCATGTCTTTGTTTTCTTTTCCCTTTTCCTTTTTTTGTTATCACTGCATTTGATATACTGAGGCCATAAAAATGAAAATGAAGAAGAAAAAACTGAAATGACACTTGGAAATGTAATTGCAAGATATTTTCAGAAAAGCTCATGTCAAGCTCATGTATGCAGTAATTGATTGTCACTGAGGTTTACATTCAAATTCATTTTGTGCTTCAAGAGCAGGATTCGGTAAGTTCCAGGAATACAAAATCATTTAAGCAATCTTTCTGTAGGAGAGAATTACTCTTTTTCTGGTATTCCTGGTCCCTTCCTTTAAGGAACACAAGCACTATTAGTAAAGTAGCTTTCTTTTCTTTTTATGCATTTAACCCCTGACATTTATTACTTCACAAAGCTGTACAAGTCCCTGGGGAAAAAAAACTGTTTAAAGAAGTTGAAAAAGGAATAAAGATCTATCTGAAGTGTTTCTCCTTTCCCAAATACTGACATAAATTTATGTAGTAAAATCCAGGCCATTTCAAGCATTCTTTCCATTATGTGCAATACTTTTCTCTGTAAGAAATCTTGGAGGTGATGGTAAAATCAACTTATTGAATGCACTGTTGTTCATTATAAAACATCAGCAAGAAATGAAGTGTTTTAATTCATACTCTACGATTTTAACTAATCCTTTGAACAAAAGTTCTAGCATAGTGTTCCATTGTTTCCTACAGAAATTCATATATCTTGAGATACGGAATGTAATACTCTGGTGGTTTATTGTTATCATTCATGGTAGTAGACAGTGTAGGTTGATTAGAAAGATCGTATAGGATTCAAATGTAAAAACAGATGCACAGAAATACGTGGGTTGATGTAGTATAACAAATGGACACATTAATTATTAATTTGCCAGTTAAGTCATTTGGCATATAGACCAGCTATCTCTCCAGGATAGTTTTGTTCTAAATGTTCAGAGATGGTATTCTTGCCTGTCTTTGGAAATGTACATCTTACATGGCTCTGTAGTCGATACAGATTGAAAGCTCTGGCTGTGTTAAGCAACTTTTAAGATGGAATTGCAGTGTGGAGAGGATTGAGTTTTATCAGCAGTGTTTACTTGACTGGGATAGCTAGTTCGCCTGAGCATCTCCAAGGGAAGCATTTTAGCCTAATGACAGTAGAAAAGAAAGCAAAAAAAATGGATCTGTTGGAAGGAAAGGCATTAGTATGTATTCTGCTTCATTGTACCCAATGACTAGGAGTTTAGTAGCATTAAAAACATTGTGCAATAACAGTGAAGACCTAGTCTGAAGCTTTTTAATAAAATTTTTATCTATAGCTAATGAAGAATAAAAGAAAATATAACATTAAAATGCAAATAATAATGATTCTCTTATTAAAATTACATTTACATCAGAGAAACCCTACTGTCTCTAACAGAGTAACTCTTAATTTAAGTTACCTTAAGAATGATGGGCTTCTGTCATATTATTCTGTCTTTTACTGTTTTTTGGAATTTAAGTTATATGTAGCTTAAAGAGTTCTCGGAGTGGGGAGAGCGGTTATTAGCAGAGTAGTTTCTCTGAAGGGTGCATTTACAAACACTTCTTAAAAGATTAACAGATGATAAGAGTTCAAGTTCTTAAAGATATTCTCTATCTTAAAGATAGAGAATAAAACATGGCAGCTCTTTTTCATAACAATGACATTTTTGTCAGCAACACCCTCATCTGCTGACCGTATGGCTCTCCCTAGGTATGTATACAGCAATAGTTGTAGCTAATTACTTAAGAGCGACATTATACTCCCATAGGCAGAGCTCACTTATATTTCCTAGAATGCACTTGTTTCCTTTTCACTGCCAGATAAAAGTATCTGTGCTGCTATGTACACATCTAATGTTGTAAATATGATACACAAATAGCACGTATTTCTTTTGGTAACCTAAGCAAAACCTTTAGATGTAATATTTTTCCTTGTCTGAGGTAACATTCTTTGTGATTTCTTCTTTTTCTTCTTCTTAAAAAAAAAAAACAAGTGAGGAAAGGCACATTCCATGCGAGTATAAGACTCCCTTCCCCTCCGCAGCCTGCCCATACACATCATCAGTGGGGTATTCTCGTCTGGGGTTGGTAGGAGTTCCACCTATATAAAGCTTACGTATAAACATGACCTTACTGTTTTATGCTTGGAAATACGGGTTCTTAAAGAAAAAATAATTATTTGCACTCTTTCTAGACAATGAGTTTAAAGAGTTGTGATAACTATGCTCATAGCATCTAGAGACAATCAGATATTAACTGTATTTTAGGCAGAGGGAAAATGAAGATGTGAGACGTTTAGACTGTGTATTACTGTCATAGGAATTACAATAATTATAACTTAACTGAATAGTCCCAATGCACAATGAATAGGCAATTGAATGTGGTAGCCTTTGATGTGACCACTAAACCATGCTAACCTCTCTGATGACTCTCCGTATTTAGATCATTGTCAGAGAATTAGTTCTGTACAAACCCTGCTGAGATAAATAATATTTGTTACTTATGATTAGTAACAATGTATGTGTGTGGAATGGTATAACAACTTTTATTTAAAAATAGGATGTTTTATGTGGAAGTCTGGAACGCACATATTCTGTAGAAAATCTCAAAGATTGTACTGGTACTGTGTAGGGTGGCCTAATGTTATGATAGATGTTTTGTTAAGGGAGTGAATCTCTTCAAAAAGATTGTCTTATGCCCCAGCAGAAATTGTGGCTTTGATGCAGAGTTTATTTTTTGGTACTATTTCTTCAAGTTACTATATACCAGGGGTGATGTTAGAAAAATATTGATACTAGTTTTAAAGCATCTGGATTATTGCAAATGTATTTGTAAGTTTGTTTTTAAAAGATGGTGGATAGAGATACTAATATTTATCATTACAAGCATCTGAAAAAGGGAAACCCATCAAGACTGGGTAGATATTTCCTAAAATCAATCATTCACTTTCCACTGTGGGGAAAACATGATGCCTCTATATTGGGAGTGGAACTATTCCAACTCTGTTTGTTAATTGCTTTTTTATTCCCTCTCTCTATCCATCTGTTGTAATTGGTTGTGGTTGCTTTCTCAACACAGATGAGAAAACAGTAGCAATATAGCTTTTATTCTCATGCTCTGTTAATTATTTTTTGTAATTTCACAAATGTGTTTAATGAAGTGAAAAAGTGGGTACACATAAATCCAGATTTTGCCACAGGTGTCAAACTAGCTAGTCTCATTTTATTTCTTTTCCCAGGGCTTTCTCCCAGTGTAGTGTGATGCTGTAGAATGAAAGCATTATTGCCAGGTTTCTGCATGTGTAAGAGTTTATATGGTCCTTTACAATTTAAATGTGAAGGAGGTTATTCAGTATAGGGTTTGTCCTGTCCCAGACAAGAAAATGACTTTTCTCAAGGAAGCAGTCTATCCATTTGGTCTTTGACTGGCATCCAGGCCTTTGCACAACCTGGGATTCAGTCTGTTTCCTGAATTTAGTATCAAGTAGCTTTCACAGTGACTCACCTTCACTGGGTCAATGTTGAGTCACCTACAGGAATCAGGAAGGACTTTTTCCCAGAAAGTTTGAATTGAAGTATGTTGGGTTTCTCATATGAGAGCTTTTTCTCTGCTGTATTTTTTAAGGAAGCTGGAAAGCTTGCATGTTTACTTCAGTTGATTTATATTGAAATTGTGGGAATCTAGTATTAGCAAGAGTAAATCCTTGGCAAGAAAGCTGTATTACTGGCTGGTAGACTTAGCTTTGGGGAGGACAGGCTATGGATATATGCCTGGGAATAATACATTGTTAGCAATAAAACCTGTAACCTGCTCTTCAAACTGACTTGTTTTATTCTTCTACCTTCCATTAGAATGAATTACCATGTTTTCTTTGTTTCTATAATGCATTACTTGATTTTTGTTAGACTTGAACTTGTCACCACTCAAAAAATGGAAGCGCTGCCACTGATTTGAACAGAGCAGAGTCAAGGCTTTCTTATCCCAATACACTCAAGGAGCATTTACATCTCCCTAGTTAAGGAGAATGATCGCTGTTTCTTTTGTGGCCCATAAGTGAGGTGCTTATGTTTAGGGACACATTGCAGTCATGATGAATTGAGAATCTGCATATCAGGGTTCTGCTGTCTTTCCTTATAATTTCTCTCTGCAATTATTAGGTTGGTTTGAAGGGCACACATGAAGCCTGTGTGCGCCCTGGTAGATTGCTCGGTCCAGCCTCTTTGTTTCCTGACCTGAGGCTCAACTTCGTAGCACTTGATTCTCTATGGCTTCTTTTCTAGTGACGTGGACAGTATTATATTGGAGGATAATTAAAGGTTGCAAAAAGCTGTGAGATTCTCATATGACTGAAGCCATAGAGCTTATGGAACAGTAGATTATCTTGGCATTAGTAGAACTCAGGGATTTCGAGTTGACCACAACAATTTTTTCAGCCAGCATGTTAATCACAGTGGAATCTATAGCTATGTTGACCCATTTATATCTGTATTAAATTTAACTGGAAGTTTGACACTCATAGTCTTTAAGATTGTCCCTATTCTGTAATCTTCTATTAATCAAAATTGCCACAGTTTTCAAGGAACAGTGATAATCTAGCATGGCTTCCTGCATAAAATAGGTCATTGGGTTTAACTGAAATATTTCTTATATCTTAAATGTAGTAGCCGCTGTACTGTTTGATTGACTGATTGAAAAAATATAGCAATACAGAATCTACCATGTTTCACAGGAAATAGTTCCAGTGGTTAAATGATCTCCCCATTATAAATATGTATCTTCACACCGGAATAAATCTTTCAGATTCTTATCCAATGTTTTTAAGCCCTCTGCTACCCATTTTATTTCTTCCCCTTATGTAGATACTTTTGAACTATGACAAAGTTGTCCACCTCATTGATAACTGTAATGGTCCAAATCCTTTGTATTTTTCTGGAATGTAGCATATTTTCCAGTCTTTCGGTCACTCCTGTGGTTCTTCTTTGAACCGTCTCTGATTTTTTACGTCCTTCTTCATTCTGCATATTTTTCTTTTTTTTTCTCTCTTCTGTGCAGATTGCATTACCAAAAGGTAGTGTCTAGCTGAGCATCCACCATGATCCTTCAAGTTTCTTTCAGAGAATAGTCTAGATACCTCTGTATCTAGACTATTTAGGTTTCTTTTAACTTAGGAGGCTCCATTTTCCATCCAGAATTTATATCTGTATGTCTATCAAATAGTGGCATGATAAAAAATTAATAAAAATGAATGTTTGGGTACATGATACAATACTTGAACTATTTGCCTTTAAGTATGCACATTCAAATTCAGCTGTTAAGTCTCAGTACTTTTTTCCCTGCATCTCATAGGTTGGTCAATGCACAGATCTCCATCTAATTAGATCTGATTATATCAGGACTTTGCTGTGGGAAATCTGTAGATTGACACTTTAAAGAAGCTCATACTGAAACAAAACCCCCCACACTTTTTTCATGTGTTTTTGCCGCTTGTTTGTAGGAGTCAAGGAGTGCATCAGCTGGCTTTGTATGCTGTTTGGGCTAGCTGTGGTCAGTCTGTGCTGAATACCATGTGTATCTATTATGTTTCTGTAAGCACTTTGAGATCTTTCAGGATAGGAGTTACTAAATTCATTTAAAATAATACTGTAAATATGAAAAGATCTAGATGTAGTTATTTTAATACTGTTCTCCCCTAATGTTGAAGCATTTTACCATCACCACCATCAGTCAATATATCCTCTTGATATTCTTACAAGGTAGGAGATGTTACTCTCCCTTTTACAAAGATGAAGACTATAGCTCTACTATAGTCTACTAATTTGATGACACAGAGTAATTATGTAGCTGATACAAGAACCTAGTATCAATTTCTAAACTTCTGATCAAGTGTTAATTATGAAACTATCCTTCCCCTGTGCTTTCAATGCATATGGATAGCCTCTACTAATATTATAGGAGCTGCATTTGGAAAAGAAGAGATTAATCATTAAGGTACATGTTTACAAAGCACAATCATCAGGATGCACTTTTCATGCCAGTTATTTTGCAGCAGTCAGGAATTTGTGGTAAGGTAAATAATTCTGAGCCTGAAAGTTCTTCATTTCTATACTAAAAAATGTAGACATGTACAAAAAGTCTGTAACTTGACCATTTAGTGTGAGACTCCCAAAGATGGCGACAGTTTTATTTTGGATGCAAAAGCATTCAAATATTTTTACTTAAAACATCTTCAGAGTTACCAGAACTACTAAAAGACATCATTTGAATCAGAACCATCATTTAAGCACACCAAGAAACCCACACACTCAAAAGAAAACGGAGAGGGGAGCTATTTTAGATTTCCTTTTTCTCATTGTACAAAACCCACTAAAATGCAATGGCAGATGTCTCAAAAATTTCTTGAACTGAATACTTTATTGGAGCTTTTAAATGTAAAAAAGGACAATTAGCTTTCACTTGTAGTTAGGGGCTTAAGTATCTAACTTTGTTAAGTATGTATGTTATTTGCATCCTGAATTCAAAACTTGCCTAGCTTGTTAAGTGGTATTCAAAGTAGCCAAGAAATAGAGTAAAGGAAATGTTACTTAATTCAGATAACTTGACATGTATGTTCACTCTCAAAATAAATGTGAGAAGATGGAGATATTCTGAAAAAAGTGTAAAATGAGATACATGAAGTATCTTTGCAATAAGTGCAGAAAATGACTAGAAAGAACTAGCAAGTTTTCTTGTCTATATGGTCTCCATTAGTGGGTTCAGATGAACCTAATAAGATAATTCCTTTAATGGACATCAGTATAGATTAGTGTAACATAACTTACATAGGAAAAATGGAAATGGAACAATTAAGTAGGTTAGCATTATATTTAAAAACATTTACAGTTCAAGGAAACTACTGTATAATTTTCCAGTGAATAAATATAAACAAAGCAGACATTAGGCATATTTCAAGTGAGACTGAAGAAATCCTACCCCCACTGAAGACACTCAGTATCCAAGGATGTTCACAGGAGATTTTAACTGCCTACATCTCTGTTGAGTAGCACTTTCAGCAAATTATCAAGGAAATTCATAAATTACAGAGAAGTCAGATTTGCTACATAGAAAGCAAAGTATCCCCAAAAAGCCATCCTGAGCCCATTTATTGCTGACATGAAAGGAAGTGACTGAAAGCAGGGGAAATGATTTTTCAGGATAACCAGAAAATAACTACAATGAGTAAAGAATAGTGCGAAAAAATAGTATTGAAATCCAGTGCAGAAGGAACGTCAGTCTATTTTGCTGTAATGATGAGAAGAACGTGTTTTTCTGCAGGCTTTTAAAAAGAAATTTGGTTACAGGAAGAGAAACCTTTGAAATACCTCCGTCATCCTGATGGGGTGTTATCCAAAAGGTTGATATTTAGAGCAGCTTTCATGGGGAAGCTCAAACTCAAAGTCAGGTGAAGGGTCAAGAATCACGAATCCTCAGTCTCTTCTTCAGCTGACTGGAAATAAGTACTTGAAACATGAAAGCAAATGCAACTGTGACAAGTGTGGGATGAGTAGTCTTTGCAACAGTTTTAGAGGGATGATTGCCAAATGTTTCAGCAGTTTAAATAAAGAAAAATTTATCTGAATAAGGTAGGTAGTGCGCTGAAAGCAGCCAAAAAAAAAAAAGCCTAAATGAAACCAAGCAAACTGGAGAAGTTCTAGAAGAGAAGAAAAAAATTGTGCTTATCCTAAAGGAATTTAGACTGGTGGTGTGGAATAACTGTATCAAGATGTACAGTGATCCCTACCTCTCTGAAGTGTGAAAAGCTGCAGGAATTGGCATTCTGAGTTTGGGTCTCTAGTGAAGTTACAAGGTAACAGTGAGAAAAGGAGTGCGAGAGAGAGGCAGGATTTGATTTTTTACCTTTGGGTCTCTACTGAAGTCATGAGGTAATAGTGAAGAGAGGGAAAGAGATGGTTTTTCTTCAAAACCAGCATTTATTCTGAAGTATTCAACATCAGAAGGGAAAAATCCCAAATGCATACCCAAGCTATTCTCAGCCTAGATATTCTCATCATGCAATGTGGGTTTTTTTGTTTTTTTTTTTTTAATATATGGTTTATGGTTAGCACAGGGCATCCAAAAAAATTATATATGTTTTTTTTTCCATAAAATATTTTAGCTATTAATTGTTCTTTCCTTTATTGAGATCTCAGTTCTTTAAACCCTTTTTGATAATGTAACAACTGGTTAAAAAAAAAAAAGTGTTTTTTGTGAGACGATGTGGGGAAAAAGGTGTTTTCAGTATAGGCTATTTTTTCCAGCAGCAGCAAATATTAATTTCTCTGACAGCTGTTTGGAGCGTGCAAAGAAACGCAGCACTCCAAAGGAAGTCCACCAGCATTTAGACACAGAGAAACGGATCTGCTGAGAGGAAAAAATGTCTCTTTCCTTAACAATAACTATAAATATTTGAAGAGTGTAAATGCTAAAGCATAGAAGCACAAGGGGAGTAATGCAGTGGGATTACTAAAGTGAAAATTCAGATTGGCTGAGTGTTAGGGAAGAATGACTGACGGTGAGAATAGATTATGTAGTGGAGCACTGTCCCAAAGGAATTGATAAAAGCCCCATCTCAGTCTTCACTGAGATACTTCAGAGTAAACTGGATAAAGAAGCAAAAGCTATTCTGTGGGGAACTGTGCTGCTTTTGGAGAGAGGTGTGCTGCAAGACTTAATAGATTTTCTACAAGTCATTTCTGGGCATCGTTTAGAGATGTGCTGGGGTTTTTGGCTTGTTGAAAGTGGTTCTGTAGCATTTCCCCCATTTCCTACTCCGTGGATCAGAGTGAGTTTGTGTTCACATGAATTTAGTAAATAAATATCCTCTAACAATATTTATATATACATTTTTCATTACACTCTTGTGAAATACAGACTGCCCAAAAGGAGGAGGAAATAAGGAGGTGTGAAAAGTAAAGGTACAGGACGCTTGCCTGCTGGCAGAGGGAGTGTTAGGGCATGAAACTCTGCAAGTTGACTGACTCGATGATTTCCCTGGGACCCAGCTTTCCTCCTTTATTCCTAATATGTTTTTTGCTACATTCTAGGATGGATAAGTGTTCCTGATATTAATAACGACTTAAAAATATATAGCTTAAAATGGTCCAAAGGAAATAAATGCAGGAGGTTTAAGAACATACTTCCTTAAAGGCATTGACCTTCAGAAAAAACACTTTATCACCCAGATGCTGATAGCATTTCTTTATTGACTTGTGTATGCTTTGCATAGGCACAAGCTGGAATTAATAAAATGTCGCTCCAGAGTTTTTCAAGAATTAATTCCATTCCAGTACATAGGTTTTTATGAAATTTGACATACCAGTAGGAACGGCACCTGTTTCATACTGAATAGCACTCAATACTCATAAAATTTTGATGGTGATATGCTGCTTTGGAGGATGAAAATGACATATAGCCAGTTATCAATAATATATTGCTCCTTTCCACTGTCAAGAAATACCTAAGAGGAAGGAACTAAAGATACTCAAGGAGGAGTTTGGGGTCTCTTAATGTGGAGTCAGGCAACATCACTGATCTGCCTGTTGTCTGCCTGTTGTTCCCCTGTCCTTTCTCCCCTCTCCTTTTTACTGAGCTTGTATGGAGATGGCAGAGCTTGGAAATGAATGAGAGTTTCCTGAGCTCTGCATTCACCATAATTAGCATAAAGAACAATCTGTTCCTTCTCATTCAGGCAATTCTTGTGGATGGAGCTTATTTTGTGTGCGAAGGATGGAAGAACACATCCCCATCTTCCTCCCGTCTCATCCCACGTGCCCAATGTGCATATGTTTCTTAGATGATACTAGGCTGCAGGTCAGCCACTGCTGTGTTCATAAATATTCATACCTATATAGATGGGAACGAAATAAGTGACAGGTTAACATAAAGTAAATATTCAGCACAACTCAGCAATGTCAGGATTAAAACAGAAATGTGCAAGATACAGGAAGAACTGTTCCAAGAAAATATTTGAAAAGAAAATCCTTTGCAGCTTTCAGCAGTCACTATATTTGGAAAAAATGAAACATTTTTCTGTGAGATAAAGCAAATTAAAAAGGTGGCAAAATGCATGTCTGATTTCCAGAG
Source organism: Apteryx rowi (assembly GCF_003343035.1). Taxonomy (NCBI): domain Eukaryota; kingdom Metazoa; phylum Chordata; class Aves; order Apterygiformes; family Apterygidae; genus Apteryx; species Apteryx rowi. The sequence continues at coordinate 2,159,568 of NW_020450916.1, read as the reverse complement.
ACAGCCAATAAACAGACAGAAGTCGCCAGAAACTATGAGGAAGATGTTGATGATTTCTGTTTCTTCAGAATCACAGCACAGAAATTCTCAAATTGTCACTGTCCTGGACATTATAAGGGCTGCAGACCTTGTCTGAAAGTAACGTTTCTATGTGTTTAGATGCTTGTGGCCTGCATTCCCCAGGGCTTTAGTCAAGATTCTCTTTCCCTTACTGAAAAACATTCATCTTTTTAAGATGATATAATACAAAACTCCAGGAAGTAATTATTTGGAATATGCTACTGGTATCTTTTCCCCATTAATTAGTAATATGTAATATTAGGAATAGCTATTTGGTGATGTATTACACTGATACATTATAATAGCAGACAGAGCTATAAGAACATATTATTGTAATGCGTTGTCAAAGTCCAAAGTTTTGTGGTAAAATTGGAAGGTTTGAACAGTTAAGCATCAACTTTTTTTGTGAGATGTACTAATTTTCTAATTTCCTGTTGGTAATATGATACCTGCATTTTTGTGAAGACTGCAGGAATTAGCTCCTTTGTTCTGTGCTGCTCTCTTGGGACTCTGTTTGCTGTCAGGCACAGACACAAACCTCACTGGATTGATTAGAAAACTTCTTCATTGCTGTAAAATGGCACTGGATCATACTGGTTGTGAACTTTGCATTTAAGTTCATACCCAACTTCTTGTTTTTTGAAGGGTACTGCAGTCCCTACAGTTTATGGCAATATGAAGCGATCAGATTTGCCCAGGCTTTGCAGCCTATTTCCATATCAGTAGTTGAATTTTTTTTTGAAATAAGCCATTGGGATAGTGTTTTCTTTAATTTTATTCAGGCAATTTGTTTGAAATCTTGTGAACCAGAGTCTACTTTGTCCCTGAAGAATTAAGGAAAGTTTTAAAGTGGATCCTTTATTCTGTATATTATTGTTTATTATTTAAAAAAAAAAAAGGCAAGGGATGGCTTATAGAAGTAAAATTAGTTGTGTGTTTGTTTGCATGTTAATTGGCAATTAGCATTTTTGTGCTTTTGTACCTTTTTCTGAATGTAACATGATTAAAGTAGCTGAAATTCATTCATTCAGTAGAAAACAGTTGGATTAACTATAATTGTGATTGTTGCCACACATGATTTGTTCTGGTAGTTGTAATTTTTCTCTTTTTTCAGGTTTATAATAGTAAAAGCAAATGGAATATTTCTGCTGAATGTTCTCAGACAAACGTAGTATCATCTCTGATTGCTTGCAAAATTGTATTTTAAAAGCCAGAAGTCACACGCACACACACACGCGCGTGCGCGCGCACACGTATGTGATTATTAAAGACAGAATAAAAGTGAAGGTGAGCAATGTGAAGTGTGTCCCTCCTCCTCCCCACCCCCCAAACCCAAGAAAATTAAACAGAGTGCTCATTGCAGTTCTTTCAGAAAGTGGTGTCTTTTAATATTGGAGTCTAATAAGGACACAGCTTTGAAAATTATTATTCACATAGGAGATAACATTCTACTAATCTCCTTTCATTTAGGCAGTTTTAAAACAAGAATTGTAACATCCAGTTATTTAAAATGTAGTGTCCATGCTATAAAACTAATATGGTTATATGTGTGTGTGTCTGTGTGTGTACATACATATGTGTGTGTGTTTGTGTGTGTATACACACATTTACATATGTATAAAGCTTGCTTTTTTTCCAAGCAAGAAAATTGCCAGATTCCTGGCAAACAATTTCATGTACTTAAGAGCTACTGAGGACTGAGATGCTTCTTTGGCCTGATATGATGCGTGCTTTCTAAAGCATGACTGACCAACATGAAAGGAATAAGGAGACAAAAGAGAACTGCTTTTTTAACTTTTCAGGTAGTAATGATTAAATGCACACTTCAAAACAGAGAACGTTAATAGAAGTATGTCTATATGTCTGTATGTCCTTACTGAGCCACCCCTGTATTGTCTTTTTGTCAAACTAAAAATACAGCTATTCTTTGCCTTTTCACATTTATGTTGATGTGTTTGGGTTAAGGTTAGATTGATATTTTCCCCTGATTTTCATACAAATATTTTATATTAATATCTTATTGTTCTAATATGCTCCAATAAGCATATTTTTTATTCAGAAGTTGATAATCAGTTTTTCAAATACTTGCAGTGCTAGATGTGTATCCAGTCTAAGAACGCTTATCTTGATATCAGACTCCTCTTTATTGATTATTACATAATGCTAATATGCACAAATATGTTATTTCTTTAGATAACTGTAAAGTTCAGATATCTTAAGTTGTAAATAATAAGGTTATGCCTATGAAAAATGCAAGGAGCTATAAAGAAAGTTGAAAATATGGTGAGGTAACTTATTTTATGAAAAGCCTAGGTATTTTGGGCCACCTGTTTACACACAAACAAAATTATTAGCACATCTACCCCAGTAGAAGTTTGTGGAAATACTTTTGTTGTATCTGCGTTTTGGGGATCCCATTTTTATCAATGTCAAGGGCTAAAAGGTTGATCCTATTGAAATTGGTAAGAAAACTTCTCTTCAACGTTTTTCTAGTTAAGCAACTATAGTAGAGATAAGTGGGATGACATTTTAGGTCTTTCTTTCCCTGACAAAAGACACAGATTTGGTGATGCCCAAATGTTTTGTAAGTGGGTCCCAGTTTAGTGGTTGTAACCCATGATGTAATCCATTATGCCAGCTTATGCAAGTTGGGAAAGATAGCATTTTGCAATCCCTTATTCAGGTATGAAATAAAAATGGCAAACTTAAAGCTAAATAAAGGTTAAGAACAGATACTCCACATTGGAATAAATCATTCAGTTTGCCAACCTCCCTTTTCTTACAAGCTTAGAGGGATTTTTTAAGAAGTGGAAAAGTTAGTCTTTCCTGTGAGATCAAGATGAAAAATTTATAAATAGCTCGAGTTACTGCAAAGATCATACCATGCAACCACTATATCTGTTAAGTCAATGGTTATTAATATCAAGGACGGCTTAAGGATTTTAGTTCCCAAGCTCATCTTTTGAAAGTGTTTTGCAGAGCTCAGCTGGGAGGGGGACCATGCTGAGAGGTCAGAGATGGAAGAATGTGCAAAATGCCCTTCAGTGGGTAACTGGCTATACCATTCTCTTTTCCTAAGTTCAGTCATATTGTTTGTGTCAAAAATGGAACTTTAAGGAAGAGAATATAACATTTAAGAAAAGATAGCATTTTTGAATCTTCCAAGTCAAACACTCATCTTCTTAAATTGCACTGATTTATTTTGAAATATCCTTGCAGTGTGTTCGAAAGAAGGCTTACCTCTTGAATCCAAACTGAAACAAGTCACTTTAAAGAAAGGGAATAGCTTTTCAAAGGATTTGCTTAGTTCAGTTTGAAAATTTGGAAGGAATTTTCTGTTTACTTCAGAACTTTTACTTTTTCAGGTTCTTCTGAAAATTAAAAAGAATTTTTCGGTTTGTGTTATGTGCGTATTTTCAATCATTCAATTTTCTTATATAAAGTTGGCTGGATTACAGTTAAAGGGCCATATTTTCAAAAGAGTATTTGAGAGTTTGGCCAAGGTCTTGAGCGCGCGTTTTTGCATACCATACCTCCACAGGTACTCTCTGGACATTATCACCGTTTTTTGCATGAGGAAAAACCCATTACTCGTCCATGCAGAGAGCAGCCCTGAAGGGCTCTAAAGGCAAAGTGGCACCCAGGAGGGAAGATGTGTTTTGAAAGTTCTCCTCTGGCTGTGAAGCTGAAGCTTTCAGGAGATGTCAGGCGTGCGTGTTTGTATTTTATAAAGCAGCCCCTTCTCCTATTTATCAGTAGTGGATGTCCACCTAATAGAAGCCTTTATCAAAAAGAACCTCGTACAAAAATGACCTGAATATAAACGGGAAATAACGTGATTGGTTTATTTGCTTTATACGAATGAATTATTAATGCTCTAGTTTCTGAAGGAAGTTCTGCTGTTAGCCTCTGGGTATCTTTCATCTTCATGAATGACCTGTCTGAAAGCCAAATGATTCGAAAGACAAGACCAACTTGCCTTAGGTCTGACAGTGCAGCCCAGACAGATCTGGGGGCCCTCTTGTTTCCTGGCTAGATCACATGGGAACACAGAGGGAATTAGCCTCATACCTTAGCAGTATTTATTGGCATGTACTAGCACTAATACCCTGCAGAGAGAATTTTCCAGTTTTGAAACTTATGCTCACTGGAAATTTTTTTTTTTCAAATAACTTTTTTGGGGTCCAGGAAGGTGTCCGTTGCTGAACAAGAGGGAAGTTAGGTGTAGAGCCGGGGCAGGGGAGTTGATTTAAAGCTATCGAGCTATCGTAGTAGGGCAGAAGTTAGCCAACAGCTGCATAAGCTATCAGTATAACAGTATGACAAACAGGAATCAGACCCAGAGTTAGTAAGCTAGTTAGGTACTGTGCTAGCTCCCAGAGTGGGAGAAGGACAGTTTTCACAGCTAGTCAGTCAATAGCCAACTTTATTTAATAGATAACTGGCTGAGAAAGCCGAAAAGGAAGGGTGCTGTCGAGGCGGAGGCTAGCTGTACGGCTGCACAGTAGCCCTGCTGTTTCAGCCTGGCACTCGAAGCCTCTTTGCCCAGCAGAGGAACAGGGGCTTCTTTCAAGCCAGGAGTCAGGAAGCTGAGCAGATGAGTCCAACATGGAAAGCAGCCAGAAACACCCACAGCCAAGAGCTAGCTATTCAGCAGCTAGATGCAAGGGTAACCTACGCAAGTGAGAGAGAAGAGGAAGAAAAAGCCAGTCGGGCATTTATTATTCTGGAGAAGTAATAAGGTTAAAAGACATCAGTTGGCAGCTTAGTAATATACTGAAGGGAGAGGGTCAGGGAAAGAAAGCTAGTGAGGAGTGGAATAAAACCTTTATTTCACCAAAGGATATGCAGAACTGATGTTGTGCATTTAATTAATTGAAGCCTATAGCTGTTTTTAATATATATTTACAAACCTGTTTAATATGGAAAAGATTTGCTTAGATGTTTTCAGACATGCAGGGTTACATGTATTGGTAATTGATTTTTTTTTTTCAGCAAGTTTTTGTTATATTTGCATTGTATCTTCAGATCATTGACCTCCCAAACCTAGGTTCTGTCTTGTCTCCATTTTGGCCTTTCCCTTTAATCTGAGATTAATTCATCTGCTCTTTTTGTGACCACTTCCATTTTTTTCCCCATACGACTCCAACCCTAATTAAAGGTGGTTCTGTTTTTAAGTACCTCTGCCACATTGCCCTCGCTTGACTTGAGATGTTCTTTAGTGTAATTGATTTTAGATTTATATTATTGGTGCCTTTTCCCATCATTTGTTTCCTTATTTTCTAACCTTAAATTTAAATCTACAGGTGGTAAAGATTGTAAAAATCTGCTGTATAATGAGTGTTATGTTTAAGAAATAAGGCTTGAACCCTGCTGTGATAATTACTGTTTTCTGCTTTACGGCTCCTCTTCCTCACAATCCCTAGAGAGTTCTTGTGCTTGATCTTGAGCAGGAATTTTTAATGAGGAAGAGGAAAAATAGCATGTTTTTAACTTTTCTGCAGACTTAAATTATTTGATAACTTTTGTTGCCCTGAGAAAGGAAAGGGAGAAAAGGGCTGAAACCCAGCATGATAAATGAGTCTCCTTGTAGTCCTTTCTTTTCCCAAGCAGTCACTGGCGGTAGTACATCAGTTGTTTTGTTCCGTAGACTTCATGTAATGTATTAATGCGAAGCTCCTTTTGCCTCAAAGAATACATTTTGTCTTCCTTTTGGTGATTTTTGTTTCTGTTGTTTTTATTTTGTGACTTATGTTTTGGCGATGGCTTTATTCCTGCTTGGGAGCCAATTGAGCTTTTGTGGAACCAACTTGTTCCTAAATTCTGCAATTTAGATGTTGCCAAGAAATTTCTATGAGTCTTTGCCATGGGAAATTCAAATGAAAAAAAAAAAAAGAACCTTAAAACAGCAAACATAGCAACCACAGTCAGAAAAATTTAGCAGTCTGGCAGCTGACAGCAGGCCGTACAAAGAATAACAAAATAATCTATTGAAGAGAAAAAAAAGTCTTCAAAAGACTTGTGTCCGCAGCAGGGTGAAAAACATAACAAGAAGCCTATTATCAAGGCTGTTAGAAAAAAATGTTTATTTTCAAACTTTAGCTAGTATAACACATTAAACAATATGCCAATAAGCTCCTTGCTCCATGGAAGCGACATAAAAAGTTGTTCTCTGGCATGCTCTTTAGATGTCTGTATTAAAGCAGTGTGAGAGAGGGAGGAAACAAGCAAGCAAGCAGTTCTGATGTCCACGTTCAGAACGCCGCCAGAAGAGACCGCTTTGCCTACAGAGTCAAGCAGTTCCCGTTGTATCACTTTCACAGACAGGTGACTTTCCCGATACGGCACAGTGATCTGAAGAAAAGCAAGTAAAACAAATTCCTGAAAAGTTCTCTGTAAAATTCTCAAAGATACTTTCATTATTACTTCTATGCTGATTCAGTTAGTACAGGATTGCTTTCTACAGCTGTATTTACCACCTTCTTAATTGCCTTAGAATCATTAAAGTAACTTCCCTATACCAAACTGTGAGTTATTGGTTTCTCTATTTTTTACATTTTTTTTAACATTGTTGTTTTGGGATGGGACAGTGATGGTTTTCAGATGTTCCACAGTGGTGGAATCCCATAGATCAGGATTTTTTTATGCATTCTTTTTTTGGTACACACTTCTCTTTCTGGAATTTGCAGACATATGATAATAAGCAATTTGAATAGGACATGTATTTGTGTGCATTAAGTCTGTCTGTTTTCAGTGAACACAAGTTTTAAAATTGCCTGATGTGCAGTGTAACCTGTAACACGGTAAAGCATGAGTGCAGAAGACATTCACGTTGCTTAGTTACAGAAACAATAAACATCACAAATTTCTTGTCTCTGGTTAGCCATTCAACATAGCACTAAAGCACTAGGTAAGCATATTAGCATAGCATAGCATACTAGACTTTTATATTTACCTTGAGACATACATTATTCAAGCACAGCTTTTATTGAATGTAGCTTTTGATCACATTTTATTTTTATGTTTTAATAGCCAGCTCTTTTAGTCTGTGATTGCATACCAGAAAGCCATAATACACTCTTTTATCATACTAGGTGCTGGCTTTTTGCATCTTCCTAAAACAGAAAACTTTGGAATGCCTCCCCTCCTCATCCACCCACCCCCCCACCTGAGGCAAAACCCTTATGGGAAATGCTTGTATGAACGGGACTTATTTGAGATGAAGTTCCACTAGACCCAGTGCAAACTGTGGTCTTCATTCAAGTTTCCACCCTATCAGGAAATGAGGTATCCATTTTAAGCAAAGCAAGGAAAGTTAAGTTCACTGTGAATCATTCAGATGCCGGTTAAACCCAACTCCCTGGAGTCCTGGCTTCTAATAACAAGAATTATTCTAATTATTCTTTTCTTCCTACCTGGTAGGCCAAAGTACTCTGTGGGGAGTATGTCTGCTTTGAAAGTTTATTTGTTATATCTAAAGCTCTAAGCAGTAAAACAAAGGGTATGGTCAAAGTATATGAACCATGTATTAGTCTTGAAAAAAATCTCGGTTTCCTTCGTACATTAAAAAAGCCACTGCTTGGAGAGGGAACAGGCCAAATATAGCTGTTTTGTGTGGTTCTAGGTATTAAATATTTTATTTTCCTCTTGGATAACTCAAGCAAGTACTCCTTTGACCTAGACAATCTTTCCTCTTCTGACCCCTTGGAAGAGCCAAACGCAATTTCAGTAGAGTGAGTTAAGAGACTGTAACCTATTTCCACTCCAGAGTTTTGGTCCTCCAAGTGGATAGGAAGAAGAGGCAGAAGGATGACTTGAAACTCCCAGATATATGTTCCATCAGATTTATGGCACTGTAGTAGATCACTAGACACCTGTTCTTTTTTTCAGATCTATTAAATCAACACTTTCTTCAAGCTGAAACTTGCAAAGCAGTTTCCCAGACCTTCTTAATTCATCTAAAATAATTCAGCAAAATGCATATGCTGTCATGTTCTCCAGGTATGTAGGTATCTAGACCACGCAACCGTATCCTGTTGTCCTGAGATTTATCTCCCACTCAGTAGGACTCTGTAGACTGCTTTTTATTTTGCTGATCAGAATGAACTCCCTCCTCAAAGCTTCCCCCTCCAACTCAGGAAACTGAACACATTTAATTTGAGAATGAATAAATTGTTTCCTTGGTGCTTTCATTACACCTGTGCATTTTTTGTCTGTGTTCGCAAAGAAGGAACAAAAAGTGGGTCTATAAAATGTTGAATAATCCTAGAGGCTTGAATAGCTGTTATCATACATATTGCGGGCTTTCATACTGTGTTCAGAAACATTCCCTATTGCAAACATTTGGACTGTGCCTCTTTATGTTCTGCGTAATTAATCTGTAGTTTGTTGTGCTCCTTGGTATATTCATTTTGGGCCTTGGAAACGAATTGAGGAATATTAGCAAAATGGCAAGTCTCCTGTGAGAAACTGGCATTCAGGGATTAGTTCAAAACCATTCAGTGACTGCAGGGAGTACCAAACAATACATGATGACTCTCAGTGCTTGGTTTTGCATTTGGATATCTGAAGAATATAAAACTGTGTGTACTGGACAGTTCTCAATGAATACTGAAATTCTTAATAAATTCTAATGACTGTTTAAATAGGCTCAAAAAATTGCCTCAGGCTTCACTTACTGTAAGTTTTATGGCTACAGTTTTTGACATCAGTCAGTAATCTTCTGTTGACGTCAATGCGCAGCATAAAATCATAGATTAGCAGCACTTGCCTAAACCATTTTGAATGATACTAGTCTCCATTTTAGAGAGTTAACCATCACTGTTCAAACTGAAGTTCTGGTAACTAGGTGATCAGGTTTTGTGAAGACATGAAAATACTGCTGAATGATAACATTAAGGATGGGTGTAGTTCACTTTTTTTAACAGGTTTTGAGGTAGGATTGATTCATTCATTCATTCAAACTGGATTTAGAAAACTAATTTCTCTCACCTCCCTATTAAGTAAATAGACAAGCTCTTCAGTTCAGAGCAAAATCATAATGTAGGTACTCTGAACTGCTAGTTTCTGTCTGATTCTAGAGGAAAAGTAGAAAAGTCCACAAATTAGACAATATTATTAGCTCCTTAAGGATCTTTTTTTAATTGCTTTTTAATCCAATAAAGTAATTTGCTATATGAAATAAATTGTCCATTGTAATTTAAAGGCTTTTGGTCATAATGATTGAGAGCCTGTTGCTAACAGTGGTCAGTATTCTGAAATACTTATTTCAGATTTTATCATTGCTTCACTGATAATATTTGATGTACAGAATACAAAAAGCAATATTTCCTGTGGGGAGGGCTGCACTTTGAATTGAAAATGATGTTGAAATCTTGATTTTTTTTGCATTTTTCCTGGTTTTAAATTTCATGAGTGGGTATGAGCATTGTAATATTTTGTTTTTGTGAATGGATCAAGAAGGTAGCACAAATTAGAAAGGTTATCCTGTTAATAAGGTTTTTATTATATTAAGCTTTTAATTTGATATTTGAATTGTCATGTATATAGGATAAACAGTATATTCCTTGCCCTTTCCCTCACCTTTCCTCAAAGGAAAAAGTACTTCATATGTTTATACGTTAGTGATTTATTAATATATTTTCATTGTCAGCTATACATATTTCGTTGTTGAAGGCACCTACTGTGACCACTGGTGAGATCTCTGGTGAATTCTTAATATCTTACTGGAGTTCATTGCCTAGTTAGGGCCCTGGCTCCCAAAAAAACTTACATAATATATCTTAGGGAGACATGAATTAATTCTGCTCATGCTCCAAGATGACCACAAGCCATGTTAAAGAGAGTGCTGAGCTTAAGTTAATATTTGCTGTCGCTTAGCTGGATTTATTTCTTAAAACTCAGCACTCTGATATCACAAGTTACCTGGTGTGTGGCTGGCTTGGATGGTGGCAAAAGGAGCTCACATCTTGTTGTAAAATGCTTTGTAAGTATTCCTTCTCTCTCCTGGAAAACAAATTTGTTCCTCGTGTGGAGAGTCCTGCTGCAGATGAGGAGGGGAATTGCTAGCTGCTTTTTTTGTTGTTGATATTTTTGATTCTGTTTTAATCTTGGGAGTTTAAGTGGCCTTTTGCGGTTTCCAAGAATGAGGTTATTAGGTATTTTAAAGACTGAGGTCTTGAACCTTACCTAACGTTAAGGGGAACCAGTGCAGTGAATGGAAGGCAGATTCAAGGTGCTCTTAATAGCACAGTACCATTTTCCGAGGGCTGGCAGTTTCATGCTGTGGAAAATTATATTGTTGTTGCTTGGGTATGAGAGAGGAAGCGAGTGAGCTATTACTAGGGCCAGGCCAATAGACACTAGGAAAGAACATAGTGGATGCAGGGATGCTGCCTTGTAAATTGTGTAGGAGTAGAAGTGAACCATGACACCAAGATGTCTCTCTATTGCAAATTACCTTCCCTTGACTGATTGTGGATCCATGTCTCTATTCAAAGGAAACCATATTAAGTTAACATTAAAAAATTGTGTTGTAGGGTGTCCTGGATGGAAGTAGAAGTGGATAATAATCACCCCTATTATAAATATGTTTTTTCTTATGAACCCAGTAGAACCTTTGGAAAATAACAGATAGGGAGGTAAGAAAATGTCATATACGATATTTAGGGATTCCAAGGATGTTTTAATAGTGGTAGTATAAAACTCCCAATATTTGACACTTTTAATAAAGTGTTCCAGCAAATTTTCCCTGATGTGTTATATAATTAGCTACTTAAGAAGGTGGTGACCAGTTCTTGAGAAAACTGTGGTCAGTAGTTCTGTCTTTACTTAATTCATCAGATCCTTGAACCATATTCATTCAAATGAGTTGTGACCTCAAGCCTATAGAGCCATTTTGGACATAAAGTAATGCTCATTTATCTGTTTGTCTACTCAGTTCTTTCTACATAGATTTTAACTATTAACTTTATTATTCAGTCAACTAGCTTTCAGTAATATCAGCCAATTTGAATTTAAGTTCATAAACAAGCAATTCTCTTTTTACTTTTATTGTATTAGCTTGATACCTACCTTTGTTCAGTAGGCAATTAAAGAATATTTTCCCTTCATGTTCCTTTTTGCCTTAATTACTTCCATTGTCAACACCATGATGTGGCTCTAGTGAGAGCTCATTTGTTCCTTCTTCTTACTATATCTGCTATCCTTAATTTAATGATTTTCAGTCTATGCTAGAAACGTTGTCCCTTGCAACTCCTTTGAATGAGGTTAAGGCTATCCAAAATCACTCTTCCCATAGAATGTGGCCAGTGTTTCATCAGGCCAAATATCTCCAGTTAATACTGCCTGACAGACTACTGACTTCTTTCTGCGTTCTTCTGCCTTTTGACTTTCTTCACTCAGCAGACAGAACGTTTCCCCAGTGGGAGCTCCCTAGCACATGCTTATTCTCCAGTAGTCTATTATCTATACTGTCAGAGATGTTACGGTAATGCAAATATGGATCCTTATTCTCTGAGACTAGAGGTTAGTCAAATTCTAGTCACTTGTGATGTCTTCACTCAAGAAAGGCAACACAATGTTATGTGCCTTTCTGTGGCAGAATGTCCTTTCTGCTATCAGGAATCCACAGTAGGGATTATTTGACATCTTTGGAGGTAACGGAGCTCCAGTGGGAGCAGCAGTATTTGTTGTGAGCCCTGAAATGAAATGGAGAAACAGGCTCGCTTATTAGCTTTTAGGACACATTTTTAATGTTGTAGAATAATTCTGCCATGAATTATGATGAAATCTGCTGGGTGGATAATGATATGTTTTGAAAGAACTCAATGCCTAGAATCAAAACTGTTTGATCTATTGATGAGCTACCAGTCATATTTTTAGTATTCTGTTATCTCAAAATGCTGTTTTTCCATAGCAACTATCACTTGTGGGGTATGGCATCTTGCGTTGTATGTATGTTAGCATTTGATTTGAAACAGTAGCATAGTTTTGAAGTAAATCCCCCATCTCTTCCATTTACTATGTGTCTGTTCAGTTTGCAAAGTGGTTTTGATCTGTGCTCAAACTAGATTTCTTTTGGAGGAAATGAATCCAGAAGCTGTACTCTGAGCATTCGTTAAACACCCTCTGACCTCTAATAGGGATAAAAGGTCTGAACCAGTGATTGTCGTTTGAACAGCTTCAGAGCACATTGTATAGTTGGATGTTTGAATCGGGGCCAGACTGCATCTAGTCCTAAACCATATACGTCTGTAGATGTAGAAACCTCAGCGCTAACTGCTTTGATCTGCTGATCTTTTGCCGTGGCTCCAAATTCCTGGCTAATGTAGGCACAACCTTAGAAAAAGAGAAGAAAGTTTTAGCTTTTGTCACCATGCACTCATATTCAGACCTTCAGTGATGTGATATTACAGCCTGGCTATATCATTTATTGAATAATTGAAAATATTGATAAAATACTTGTGCACACCTGTGCTACTGGGGAGCTTCTTTTAAGCAGTCCTTGTACCACTGACAACACAGAAATTGCAGCAATTTCAGAATATACTAATAAAGAATACAACCCTGGGAAATTATTATTTCATGACCAGTTTCTCTAGGTAGAATAAACATGTGATCTGGGACAAGAACATTTGCTGTGGAGGTCGATTAGATTTAAACCTAATATTGTCTTTCATTTTTATCAGAGAAATCTTCAGTCAGCTAGTGGGGAAAATTCCTAAGTGTGTTTTTTGTCTAATTGAACTGGCTCAGAGTTCATCTTGCTTTTTGTCTGTTTTGATCCATATGATACTAGTTTCCCTGTTTTATTGCTTCATGAATAACATGGATGCTGCTATTCCTCAGCCCCAAGGACAAGTTGAAAAGATACTAAATTATAAAATATCTGACCTTGGTACCTTGAACAGAAGCGTTAAGACAGTGACAAAGGGTTTAGAGCAACAAGAAATCCAACACTTCTCTAACCTCAGCAGAACGGCTTGTGCACAGAAGGCTTTTAAGCAATCAAGGGCCACGCAAGCTAATTTACTACTGATAGTATAAATTATGCGCAGATTCTTTCAGATTGCTTGAATTAACTCTAGGGATATTTTTAGAGCAACTTTGTTTGGTTTAATCAAAACTATTATTAAAGCATTAGTCAATGAAAATTGTTATTTAATTTTATGTGTGTGTAAATTAGCATATTCACAAACAATCATTATTATCCTTTAAATGATCTACCTCTTCAGGGTTGTATCTATTTGATTAAAATGGTCAAGTCCCTCTTAGTAACTTCTGTGCTTTGCTTACAGGTCGTGTATAAAAATAATGATGTCAGGTTGGAGTTATCTCGGCTTGCCAAGCAAGGAGATCCTAAAATGAAGATTCATGGGGTTGTAGCATTTAAATGTGAGAATGTTGCAACCTTAGATCCAATCACATTTGAAACACCCGAGTCTTTCATCTCTTTGCCAAAGTGGAATGCCAAGAAAACAGGCTCAATATCATTTGACTTTCGTACAACTGAGCCAAACGGTCTGATTCTTTTCAGTCATGGAAAACCAAGGCACCAAAAAGATGCCAAACATCCACAGATGGTGAAGGTTGACTTCTTTGCCATTGAGATGCTTGATGGCCACCTTTACCTGCTGTTAGACATGGGATCAGGTACTATAAAAATAAAAGCCTTGCAGAAGAAGGTGAATGATGGTGAATGGTACCACGTAGACTTTCAACGGGATGGACGGTCAGGTAAGTTTCTTTTTAAATATTCAGCATGTTGAAAACTATCTGAGATAATACCAGCTATATGTGATGTTACCATCATTAGAGCTGCAGGTTAACTGAAAAATAAGGGAAATATAAGAATTTGTTGTTGTCGTGTACCAGAATACAATGATTTCCAGAGTAAAATATTTTATGTTAATATTTATTGGGTAATCAGGTACTTAATCTTGCAAGTAAGTGTGCTGTATACTTCAAAAACAAACAGTAATCTCCCTCTGTGCTTGCTTATACCGAATAGCTGAAGTGGCAAGTTTCAAGAATAAAAAATCAAAAAAGAATTACTCCAAGTAATCTCCAACATAAGGAATGGTCTGCCCACAGAAACAGCACAGATCTCCAGTCATGTCGGCAGACCTCAGTATAACTGAATGACATGCTAATGATTGGCTAACAACCCATTTCAGCAGAAATGGAAATAGGTGACTGGTGACAAAATTCTGCCAGTAAGATTCCTGTTTTATGGTAGTTTACTTGATGAAGGGTCTTACTGAAAATGGTAACTAAAAAAAAAAAAAAATTAACTGTTCCTAATGCTACTAAAATCTGTTATAACATACAATGCATTAATTAGTGAAACTGCCCTTGTGTTTCAGCTGCATCTAATCTTGAGTATATGTTGACTTCAGCAAATAATCAATATCCATTAGTTGCAGGACTGCTGTGTGGTATCTTTTCTGTAGTTTGTGCCAAGATTTAGCAGGGGAAAACAAAAAAGATATACTGAGTCTGTAATTCAGTCCATCAGAGAACATTACGATTGACATCAGTATCCAGTCTGAAACTATGTACACTCTGAAATTGTGTGGAAAACCTAAATGCTTTTTCTTTTGGATTTTGGATTTTTTTTCCTCTTGCTTCCTTCTGGTGCCTCCTTTTTCACTACTTGCATTTATAATTGCTTTCTGAAACGTTCAGATTTTTCAAACACGGTCTCTCTTTTTTTCTGCCTCCAGTTTTCAGATGTGATATGCTTGATTTCTACACCTTAAAATCAATTATAGTCACAAATAAGATTTCAGATCAAATGATCTAAGTGCAGCTTTAAATAGAAGATTTCAGTCAAATCCATGGTGAAAATCATACCAAATTCAATTGATCATTCTACCCTGGGATTATTAAAAAAATAACAGTCTGATTCCTGGGTTTTGCAGGTTGAAATTCTAATTGTAGAGAATTTGGTTTTCTGATTATGATATGCCAGTCGGTTATATACTGTTCTTGTGATTTAAAAAA
Organism: Apteryx rowi; assembly: GCF_003343035.1. NCBI lineage: Eukaryota > Metazoa > Chordata > Aves > Apterygiformes > Apterygidae > Apteryx > Apteryx rowi. Next base: position 2,144,502 of record NW_020450916.1, on the reverse strand, counting down.
AAACCTCTCAAAACCCTCCATTATGACCGAATATCTAGTGGCTATGTTACTTACACTACAGTCTTCATTTTCAGTCTTGCTTCTTAAGTTCTGTGTCAGTGGTTCATGTGAGGCAGTAAATCCTGTAATAATCATGCCCGTGGGATGTTACTGAAAGCAAAGTTTATTCTTACATTCAAAGTCAACACAACTGTAAAGCAAAGAAATGCATAACAATTTCTTATATTTAAAAGTATGTCTTGCACTTTCAGTGCTTCACAAAAACTGTGGCTCCCAGCTGCTGTTAAGGCTGTTTAGGATGTGTTTTATTTAAATCTTTAAAACTCTTGATGGACTTCTGCAAGAATATAGATTAAGTATAGGAAGGAATATACATCTGAAGGGCTGCCTATTATTTCTAAAGGTTTAACCCTGCGTATTTTTAAGTAGTGTTATAAGTGGTCAAATTTAAACAATTTTTAAAACCAAACCAATGAACCTTATTCTTCAGGTGAGTTTTATTTAACTGTTTGCTCTTGGAAACTATGACCATGGCACCTATTTATCCTAGACCATTAAACTATTACCAGGCATGGATAATAAATATGTAGGCATATGCATTGGCCAACTGAATTTTCATTTACGATTAAAGATTTCCTGCGAGTTTAACACATTTAGGAATATTTTGCAGTAGGAGAAATACTGGTTCCGTGTTTAGACTTGCAGTGCTCTTACTGATGGGAGTACTGGCTGAATAATATGTTAAGCCATCAGATTCGACCAAGTAAAATGTCTGCCTAACGATTAATATAAAATGAACTGTATGTTCCTATTTTTTTTCCTGAAAACTAGCAGTTTAGATTATTAGTTTAGATTATTCCTTCATGACTTAAGCAGTTTAGTCTATTATATTTTTTTCCATGAATAGTAAAATGCACTTTATTATTACAAAAAGTCTTTTAAATTATTTTCTTTATACGAAACCAAAATATACTGGAAATCATATGAGTATAGTCAACTTTTCACTTGCTTATGATCTGAATTTTTGTACAAGTGAATGAATGTACCTTGTATAAAAAAAAAGTCTTTTCTGAGGCTTTCTTGTTGCTGCTAATAAAATACCTCCCATGTTTTGCCAAGTATAAAGATTCTTCTGTTAATGAACAGGTAGCTCAAATAGCCTGTTGTGGTTTTTTTTTTTTCCCCCTAAATGAAGTTTTGCAACCTTTTATTACTAGCCTTCAAATCCAGCGTGGAGTCGTTCCCTCAGATAATAGAGAGCTGTGACATTTCTCAAGGAGCTTTGCTAGTTTCCTTGACTTTAGCATTAGCTGGATCAGCAAGTACTCGATTTATTTTTCCTTCTTTGCTCTCTTCCTGACTTTCAGTCCTGGCAAGTATCCGCTCCAAACTGCCGACTCTGTCCTGGCCCTACTGGGGGTAGGGGGAGAAGATGTAAGGAATGAGATTTAGTTAGATCACGTTTTATTAATTGTACTCAGGCTCTAGTCAGCAGTAATTTATACTGTACCATATGCTCCCTTCCTTTCTTCTGCCAATCGCCAGGGATTTGGGGAGGTACGACGAAGGGGGAAGAGAGTGTGCCCTTTGATTTTTCCTTTTGCTGATGGAACTCTAACCTACTCTTCTTGCATAAATTGGTTTTCACCCTACAAGACCATTGTGCTGCCTGTGAGACACTGAGTGCCTCCTTACCTGCAAAGCAGATCTTAAATGGGCAGTAGCTCCTGAGCTCCTATTTCCCTGCGTTGAGTAGAGAAGGGTTTCAGAAGGTACCTTCTCCAGCAGTCTGTCTTTTTGGCTGGGTATGCAGTGGAGGACACAAGCGGGCATCAGTTGCTGTGTCCCATCCGCGTGCGAGCTGAGCTCCCGACCAGTGTTCGTCAGGATGTGGTGAGTTCCTGCAATGGCCAGCGCCTTCGTAGCTGCTTTGCACGTGCCCCGGCTTGGCCACTGGCTGTAATGCTGTGATCACCGTTCTGATCGCAGCTGTTAGGTTATGCTTTAGCACACGAGCAGTGAGCTGTACCTAGAACACCATACTCTTTTTCTTAGATTTTCACCATATGCTAGTAAGCAACTGTAACTGTTTCATTACACACAAAAAGCAACTAAATAGGCCAAATGAAGTAAGCATAGAGATCAGAATAGTTGCAGCAGCTGCAGTTAAAATCTTCATATTTAACTGATCAGAATCGGTGAGACAAGGTTTAGAGATATGTCTTAGTTTCTTATACACAGACTAACTAAACTAAATTGCTGAGATAATGAATGTGATTGAAGAGGCTCATTAACTCATACCTAAGGGAAATGTTTGTCTGTTCTGCTGTTAACAGTACTGCCAACTCTGCAGTAAAAGAAATAGGAAAAAAATCCATGAAGCAGCTGCAAAGGTCTTTGCTCACAGTGTTTGCTGCAACACAGTAGGGCTAGGTTAATAACTGTTTTCTGAGGCTTGAGTGTTGTTTAAAATTTTGTTAAACTGTTTGCCATATTCAAGGATAACCTTGTGAGTATATATATATTTTTTTACTAAACTGCCATTCATCTTGTGGAAATCGTCATTACCCGGTGAAATCATAGTGGAAACTTACCATTCTTGTCAGCCTCCAAATGTGTATGACAGTGCAAACCAGACTGTACCAGCAGTTATTCGTAGGTAAGCAGCATTTAAGGGCTAAGAAGTCACTGAAATTTTGAACTAAAGTTAGAATTTCAGCTTAAATACCAGAAATTGCAGGAGGGAAGTAATTCTCTCTCTCGAGTACGTAATTAGAGCGTCACTCTCTCACTGCAAGTAGCACTTTCTGGATAGCCATTACATGCGTTGTTGTTGGAAGTTCTTTTTTTACTTGTACAAAAGTTTAAGCTCCCCCATCTTCTCAGCCTTTCAAGAATTGCCAGGTTTACATGTTTCTATTTCAACAAATGTCAATAGTTTACATATCTGAAATACTGGATTTATCCTGCATTTTAAGAGAAATGGTTCCAATGATCCTGTTCATGAATGAATGTTACTGTTTTTCACTTACGAAAAGTTTACTTCGTCAATTCATAGAAAAATTGAAATGAAATGACCTTGAGAGCTCCTCTGTTTTATCCCTCATAACTACATGTGAGGATAATGTACTTGCATCAGTCTTGACAGATACTTATCGAGATACCTCCAGCAATGGAAGCTCTGCAACTTCCCCAGGCAATTCATTCCCATCTTTCATTGACCTTACTGCTGGAAACAGCTTTTTTTCCTCATGTTACCTAAGTTAAATCTTTCCATATGTAAAACTATCCATTTTGTCCTTTATTTCCTGGTCCACAGCAGGCACAGAAAGCAGCACACTTTTTTTCTCCTGTCATAGCTCTGCCTTTTTATTATTGAATGCTGTTATCAGGTCAGTCTCCAGTTTTGTTTTCCCAGAGCAAGAAAGCCCAGTTGCTTCCTGGCCTTATATGTCGCATTCTGTGACATGTATGTTCTGCGACATTGATGATTCTCCTTGCTCTCCTCTGGAATCGCCTCAGCTGATCTGTGTCTTTCTGAGTTCTAGCTAAACCTTACCAATGCTCAGTAAACTAGTAGGATAGTCTTCTCCATACGTCCCGATATCATTTTTCCCTGTTTTCTCAAATGTGTGTTGTTGTTGACTCGTACCACTGCTTGTCTTATGACCTAGTAGAACTACCAGTTCCTTTAGGAATGATCACCTGCTAACCAGGTATCTTATGTAAGTCAGTAACTCTCACCTAAAAATTATCATGTCATTAGATTTTTTTCAGATTGTTTTTCCAGTATAAAAAGAACATTATGAATGTTTGAATCGTATTTTGCTCTCAGGAGAAATGCTGTAGAATCAGAGCACCACAGGTCTTTGCAGGACCCTTACATTTATGTCTAATTTTTGGAGACAAGAAATGCTACCTGGTTTTAGAGTTTTGAGTTAGACCTTGAATTTCCGGACTAAATAAATCAGCCCACGCCACCTTGTCTTTCACTCAGTCTTCCCCTTTCTCTTCTTTCAGACAGAGCAAACAAAATATTATTCTCATTTTCCCTTTTTTTCTTTTTCTGACAAAAATAAAGACAATATTTCCTACTTTGTATATTAAAAAGGTTTCTAAGGAAGCTGCCTATTATTTGGCAGACATTACTGTCTCAATGTTGCTCTTTTCAAAGAAATAGTATTATCACTAGTCTGGTTATGGGTGCATTATGCTCGGTACTGTGAAATAATGTAATAAAAAGGCTGATCCTTACTACAGAAATGTTACAATTTAAAGTTATAGTTTTCTCATTCCATTGAGAACCCAATTTTCTTTTGCATCTTCTGAATCTGAGTTTTAATATTCTGTTGTCTTCATGTTATTTTATTAAATGAGATGTGTCGTGTTCTTCTCCCTCTTATCCAACCTGACAATTCTGGTGTAAGATGGGTTAATGTTAAGTCTTCTTTAGAGGACCAATAATTAACCTGTTCTGTGCTGGCCTAGTATGATATTTTTATGCTCCATTAGCTTTCCTTTTCCTCAAAAGATTTTTGTCTTTTTTTTCCCTGCTTCTCAGGAAAAATGCTGTTTCTCCACATTCATGAGTAGAAATATACATTGGAGAATACTGGTGATTTGACAGAACAATTCTTCTTAATCTCTGTATAATTCCCCCCCCAATAGGAACGAAATCAAGCTGAGGGTGTGTTACTATCCCAGGATTCTGTGGGAGAATCCTTTATTGTCATGGGATCCAACCTGAGATGGATTTCAGTAGGATTTAGACGTTTTCATCAAAAAATATGATAGGATTTTAAATAAATTTTCATGCTAGATGAAATAGCACTCTCTACCTCAATGTCACAGCTCTGGATGCACTGTGCATCCAAAAGTACTTATAGACACCTTATTTTCTGTAAGCCAATATTTTATGAACTTGTTGGGTTTTGCTTTTTGTTTTATTTCAAAGAACCGTAACTTTTGACGTATTTTGGAAGTTTTCCTTCATTTCCCCTTATATTTTTCTTGGATTTTTTTTGTCTGATTTCAGATGCTGAGTAAATGTAGCCTAGGTTTACACAGTCGTCAGTAGATAAGGTTTGCCTTACCTATCAGGGCTAGCTCCAGACAAGGTGATTTGGGTAACAGCAGCAGTGATGGTTTCCTGGTGGCCCTGACCTCCTGTTCAAGTTCAGCCAGGAACCAGGACACTTAGTAACTGATAGCATGAAGCTCCTGGTGCCCAGGCATGGTTTCCCTAAGGTTAGCTAGGCTAAAGCTTGTTTGTATTACATAGTCCTGATCCTAGTCAATGTGTTAGATGATATTTTGGTCAAGCTCCTATGTAAGAGTCGAGCCAGGGCAAGCTGTGTAAGCTGTGAGTCCAGTGCAGGTGCTGTTTGACTTAGTTTAGCTCACAATGAAAAGGATTAAGTGAAATAAAGATACCGTATAGCTGTGTGAATAGAGTTCAGACATGCAGTAAGTTTCCAGAGGTCACCAGAAGCATCATTGATACGCCCAACAGTAATTTGGAGGTAGTTCTTCTGGGGAGGACAGTTTCTAGGGCCTTCCGAAACATGGAAAAGAGGCATACAATATTTGTTGCCTGTTATGTGTGTCTACTCACGGTCATCAAATGCAACGATTTCCCGGAGATTTCGGAGGGCTTCTCCCAAAGAATATTTTATGCAGTGTCACTGGGGGAGAGGGGAGGGGAAACAGAGGTTCATTTCTTTAACAAGATTGTTGCTATCTATTCAGATACTTAAGCTTTCTCCCCAGTAATCCTTTATGACATACAGAACCAAATTTTCCTGCCTCAGTCTATTACTGCAATCACCAGTCACCAGAGTGAAGCGATGATTACGGCTGCCTCTTCGTTCCCCTTCTGCAGCCTTCTGTGCTCGCAGAGCTTCCTTTTGCAACCTCCATGGCTCGTCTCAGCCATGCTGGCCGAGATCCACCTTTCTTTCCCTGTGATTGAAAGCCATCAAGATGTGGTTGATTTTTAACAGAAATGGAGCCTTACGTGTCTTCTAGCATCATGAATAGCTTGAAAGCATTAGTGTGTTTGCCCAGCAGAAAACAGCACCGTGCAGATACCTGAACTTGGGACTGGAGGTTGTGCAAGATCGATGTGGTTCAGCAGCTGAGCTAAGCTGTGTGGGTGCAAGTGCTGTCTGAACGTAGTTTAAAGCATTTGGTCCTAAACTAGCTTGTGCAGTAACAAGTGGGAGTGAGCACAAGGATGGTTTATATTTATAGAGTTCTTTTTTTTTTTTAAAGGAGAATTGATCTATTTCCTATAGGCAATCCTTCTTGAAACCTAGGGTGCTCTCACAAAAGTTAATGCTCTTAGTTTAATCGGTCATTCACAGGTATGCTTGTTTGATGCAACTGATTAATAAAGCTGAAGGTCAAGTAAACATTTTGTATGCCTATATGCTTGTATATAAGTGTGTATGTATGTAAACGTGCTTGTATGCCTAAAGTCAGTTCTGTAGTAAGTGTGCCAAAAGAGCGCTAAGTTTAGCTTCAAGAATCTGAGCAGCAATAGAAATACTTAGAGTTAACAAATTATAATAGTCTATGAGTTCTAAAAACACAGAGGTTTGGGAAGTTCAACTTACCTGTTCTTTATAATTAAGGGTGGAAATTCACTTTCCATCTGTGTGATTATTCAACTCACACAAGAAACATTTTGGATATAGCGTAAAAAGGTAAAGGAGAATGGACAACATACTCAAGCATTCTTTAAACATGCTTGTAAAGATGGGCAAAGGCTGTGCAGCAAATGCTTTGCATTCTCTTTTTAGGTCTCTTCTGGCAGTAGCTAGATTGTTTTTGCCTAATATGCAGCCCTGCTAAAATCGATGCTTCTCAAGTCTCACGTGAGAGTTTGCTCTCCTGAGACCTCTACCCCTAAAGGGTTTTACTAAATATCTGGACTGTTGGATATTCATTGTGTCTGTGTTGCTGAAGTCAGCCTGCCGAACCAACAAACGAACAGACGAGCTGTGTAGTGCTCACAGAACTCCACTGCTTGAGGGGAGGACCGCAAAAACCTTAATGTTTTTAGACAGCAGGACAAACTCCAGAATGAACTTTTTTCCCCCAAAGATATAGGTTTTAGTATACTATTATACTATATTGCTATAATTTCTATTGCCTGTGTTACAAAACTCATGGAATTTCAAGAACTACTATATTCTTGTAAAGCCTCAATTTTAGCTTGTTTGTTACAGAATGATCTTTTTTTCTCTGTTCTGCTTCTGTTTTTTTTTTTTTAAACTCCCATTTTAGTATTTATTATATCAAAATTCTGAATATATTATTTTCATGCTCCATTCTGAGCACGGTAGAATTATTTTTAATAAATAATCAGTGATACTTCCTGGCATCTGTATTGTGTTGACAGCGTGAATGGTGAATCATGTTATTTTTGTGTATATACGTGTGATAAATACATTGTGGAAAATTAGATTCTTTAGTGTCTTGTCATCATTAATACACATTCAAAAGTTTGTCTAGTGGATAACACACTGTTGCATAATGTGTACCTTATATCAATCTGGTGATCTATATAGGATTTCAAACTATAGTTTACTTGCTTTTATACCCATATACAATGGTGAACAGACTCTATGCGAAGATTCTTTTCTCAGTTGATTTTACTTGGTAAATAAAATAAAATGTGGTTGACAAAAGTTTGGTCTGTGATTCTGTGTAGTATATCTGGTTTCCTGCCTGTTCCAATTGTAAAAATTGGATTCCTCATTGCTTTTTAAAAGTACAGCAAAAAGGATCTTTACAGTTGATTATCTAGTTTTTCATTATCTTAAATTTAAGGAAATCTTGCTGTCTTTTTTTCAGACACTTTGTAGAAGCAGAACTTCATTTTAGGCTTAATATTATTATTTTTTTTTAACTTAAACAGAAATAAATATTTCTTATTTCCTGAGGTTCTATATCTTTCCTCTCTCCCTCTCTTTGTAACATGCACACATGTCAAGGTAAGTGTCAAAGGCATTGATTTTTCCCTCTAGGAGCACATCACTATCTTCTTAATGATTGCCTGCCTGGCAGCTGATGAGAGTATTTTCCTTCTGCACTTAAAGAAAAAAAAAAAAGAAAAAGTCTTATCCAAAGCCCACTGAAAGTGGTGAGAATCTTTTAAAATACTGTGTCTTTGGATCCAAACCAAAGACACAGATTTGCCTCCCAGGTTACAGCCTATCAACGAAACCTCAACCTTAATGTTTTGAATCACTTAGGAGGTAGGGCAGAGAGAGTTTGTGTTGCATCAGCAGGATATTTCTGAAAATAACTCTGAAACACAATTTCCCCCCACCTAAGACTGGTAAGGTTATTCTGACTTTTTATATTGTGACCATGCAGTATTTTCATAGATGTTTGTACATTGTTCACTTTCTGACAGTATATATACTACATTGTATTTAAAACAATGAAATGTTTGTATTGTTGTATAACTGTGCAAATAGGATACCTGTTTTTCATTTATATTTCATTTATGTTGCCAATGTTTCATTTGCCAAAAGTTAATTTGGAAGGCAGATTAATGAATAAAGCAGTGGTACCAAAATCCTTTTAAATGTCTAGAAAATCATGCATTTTGTTGCCATTTCTTCCCAGGAACCATATCTGTGAACACGTTACGTACACCATATACTGCACCAGGAGAAAGTGAAATCCTTGACTTGGATGATGACTTGTATCTTGGAGGTTTACCAGAAAATAAAGCAGGCTTGGTCTTCCCAACAGAGGTGTGGACAGCACTTCTCAATTACGGATACGTCGGCTGCATTAGAGATTTATTTATTGATGGTCAAAGCAAAGATATTCGACAGATGGCTGAAATTCAAAGTACAGCTGGAGTAAAACCCTCATGCTCAAGAGAAACTGCAAAACCATGCCTTAGCAACCCGTGTAAAAACAACGGTGTGTGCAGGGACGGGTGGAACAGATACGTTTGTGATTGCTCTGGGACAGGGTACCTTGGCAGATCATGCGAGAGAGGTAGGTTCCATGAGATGGCTACATTTCTATTTATAGAATCCTGCACAATGGTTAAAACCGGTAAATTTTCATTAATTTTTCTGAAGCAGAAAAAGCATCCTTGTTTTTACTTGATGTGAGGTGGAGCTTTGCTCTAGTTTTAGAGGAGTAACTCAATAGGAAGGATCTTGGGCAAGTTTTTAAGCTGCATAAAAAAGTATTATGGGCTATGACTGGGAGTTGGTACCTGCTATAAAGGTGCCTTGGAAAAATCTCTCTCCTTTTGTCATCATACATTGCTGTGTCCTGAAAAGCTTTGTGAAATCATGAAGTTATTTCAATTATTAGTATATTACTAAATTATCCATGCTAGTTTCAAACTGAGATCCCATTCTCTACCCCTTTGAATCAGTATAATCTCTAATTAAATTAAATTAAATTTATTTTTAAATTCCATAGCATCACTGAAATTCATGGCCAGAACTTCCGTCATGAATCAAGGCAAAAGAGCAATCTAGTCTATTTTTGTTCATTGACAATTTTTTGAAGTTCCTAGTTCCCAAGGAAATATATTTTCTACCCATCTTAAGTTACTGAGTATTCCTCTTGTCTAGAAAAGTTAAGGTAAAGTCTGCCAAGCATCTATTTATTTCATTAAAAAGGTAGGATAGTGGTGAGGTAGGCAGAAGTTTATAGCTTACAGGAAGAATTCTGTACTTCTATTTGAAGTTACAGAATATGCTAATAAAATAGTTAGTGTAAGTAGGACAACAGTAAAAAAACCCCAAACCTTAGTTAATTTTAGGTATTTGTGTTTATTCTTGTTGGAACAGGAAATGTTTGAATGCCAGAAATTACATTTTGTTAAGTCTCACATTGCAATTGACAGATAGTATAGCTTCCCTGCAAGCTGAAATCTGAACTTCAAGTGTACTGGCTGGCAGCTAAAGTTATTTTTCTAGTTTGATTATTTTTTTCTAGGTAATAAGATGAAATAAAAATGTATTCTTTAAAAACAGAATTCTGCTGAATGTTTAAGACGTATATAAATAGGTATTTGCATTTATGTAGACTACCATCATATTATTAGTATGTGCAAGAAGATTCTTAGTCGTTTGTGTTTCCTTTTTTTTAATTTTTTGAAGATAAAAGCCTTTGACTGGTGACCTGTTATTTTGATATCTCCAGATTGTTCTGTTGCTGGTGGAGTGCAGCTGGCAGAGGGCACAACCGAGCTGTCCGCTGCATTACAGAAGCCTTCAGTTAAGCGTGTATGGTGTACCACCCTGTGGCAAAATGCTGCTATTACACAGGGCAGGATGAAAATAGGCCTTGCGTTCCCTTCAAGTCTTGCATGACTCTTCAAGCCAGGAATTGCTAGGAAACATGTGCGTTAGAGACAGGGACAAAAAACACAGGCAGATCTGCAAAGAGGAGTTTAAAAGCGAGCTTCGTCATAGCAATTTCCCATGGATGTATTTGACAGGTGGTACTATTTTGTACAGAAACCTTTTAGTCTCTATTTCCCATATTTTATTTTCAAGCATCTTCCGACACAGAGCTTAATTTCCCAGCGCAGCGATTGTCGCCTAATGGGAATGGTGATAATATGGTGTTGTTATTGGCTTCTTTGCAATAATATTTGGTTCTTGTCCAACAGAAATCTGTGTGGCAGCTCAGACGGTCTGGGATCATCTCCTCCTCTTGGGTTTCCCTATCCAGAGGAAACTGCACTGAAAGGACTTCTCCTTTTAGTAATATTCATATCCCAAATGGTCATGCATTAATGTGATTACAGCTTTTGGGACTCTGAAAGCAATGTGTTGGCATCTTACCACACAAAGTTATTATAACTACTACCCATGTGCAGTAACTGATAAACTATTGTACTTTGTGATATAAACAACATAATTACAATTCTTCCAACCAATTAAAGTAAAATAGAAATATGTTCATTTCAACAAACAATACAATTTTACAAAGCAGGAAATCATTTTAGAATGAAATATTAGAGATGAAACAACTGGGGTATTTAATTTTAAGTGATTAAGATATCGGCAGTAAACAAAAGCACATAGTCACATTTTAATACACTTTATTTTCCATGCTGTTTCCCCAAAACCAGGAGCACCAAAACCCATACGTGTATGTATTATGCACTCTACAGTGCAATATCTGAAATAATTTCCATCAGTTTACTGGTGCACAAAAAGCATGGAACACAACTCAGTTCTATTTTGATTTCAGGATACTTAATCTTTTGTACATTTGTTTGCTTTGTCTCCCATTACAAATTATTCTTGATGTTATTCTTGATTCTGAGTAAAGTGAAACATCAGTATAACCTGTAGATTGGCTTCCGTAGATTATAGAAGCTATAGCAGATGAATGGACAGCTGTCACAGCATTATAATTTGACTTCCTCTCTTCTTTTCTTTGTGGATCCCAATACGTAACTGCCTCTCGACAGTGTGCTTTGCAGGTGTATGCCTTTAACTGGGCAACTAGGAACAGTGCACAGGAGTGAATTTGTCAAAGATAATGATGAGGAAAAAGCAGGCAGGCAAAGAAAGATTTATGGAAGTGACACTTCCGAGGAGAAAATAATTTAGCAAGAGGATGTTTGTGTGTGTACATGTACACAGTTGTGCATGCAGACACACTTGCATACCCACACTTGTGCATTAAATAAATTATAGCTTCCATTCCTTTGCATTATCTCTGGATGTTTTAAAGGAAAACAAAAGTACAGGTGATATAATGATAGATTGTATGAAGAATTATGTGTTTATATATTTAAAATATTGTTTCAGAAAATCCAGCTATGACTTAGGCTAATTAATGCCCAGGCTGCAGGTTCTAGTCCCTTTACAGTGTGGTTTAGGACCTCAGTCCTGAAGTAATGCTATTGGAATAAAAATAAATAAGACAGAATGTTGTCTTCATTTGCAGAAATGTCAGTGAATCATTTTAGTTTCTATTCACATACTATCTAGTAATTAATTGCATATCAACAGTTACTTCCATCATATTGATGGAAAGGTTCCTCGTGACTTACCAAAGCTGCTGAATGGGGCACAGGTGAACACAGATGGATTTAAGTAACTGCTCTGGGAAACTTATGCAAAGAGTGCTCAGCTGAGCACGGTGTACACAAATGAATGGAACGAAAAAACATTATGAGTTTGAATCGGTAGTCATTGATAAACTTGAATAATACCACACAATTTGTAGGAGTAAAAGGACATATATCAGCGAGTGTTTTCAGTGTAGGATGTTGTTGTTACCCCTATCCTGGTAAATAAAGCAAGGTGAGAGAGCAAACCTGAGCCTCAGTTCCCGAGGATCCATCCTGTTCGCGTGCTGCCTGGCGTGGCTCTGGACTGGGCCAGCTCTCCCCTTCTGAGGCAAAGCTGGTGTGTGGTTTGGGAGACAGCTCGCACCGAGGGTAATTGCATGCTTTAAAAGGGGCTCTGTGGGCTGCAACCCAGACTTAATGTTATTTCGGACACTTTGAGACTGAAAAAGCAGGAAATAATAATTTTGTTTCAGGACTTTACTGGCACCGGACGGGGTCCAAAGGAAACAAGATCGTGTTTTATTTATTAATATAGATTCAGTGTACAAAAGCAGAAAGGAGGATTAATAGGTATAGTACAAATGACATAAACTTGATTATAAAACTTAAAATGGAGAACACTGTTGAAATTTAAATGCCCAGTCCATACTTCTTATTGTATAATTTAAGCGAGGTGTGAATTGAAGAATAATATCTACTTGGTTTCCTCATGCAATGTTCTTTATCTGAAATACAGATGGTTGGAAAATTCAGTTTCTCCCCATAAATTATCTGGCTGAACATTTCTGAGGGTAGAAGCAGGTGTGGGGAAGGTTGCTGAAGAGTGGGTGCCTCAGGCTCTGCAGCAATTTAGATAATCCCAACACAAGTGAAAATTAAGATGCTGAATCGCCTGTGATATCAATATTACTGTGTGCATCCCTGGTGGTAGGTGTGGAGCTGATTTAGTCAGTATCTGTACAGGGAGGAAGAGAATCCAGTGCTGGAGGTTTTCATCAGAAACAAGCTGAACAAAAATGTAGAGAGGGGAACACTTACGGTTTTTTGTTTTTGGTTTTTTTTTGGCACAGAGGAACCAAAGGTTTTTAATGTGAAGTTCATAAAAATATCTTAGAAAGAATATATATATTCATTTTATTAAGCTATGAGTGATATCTTGCTGTTTACTTCTGGTGAATAACTCTACTTACTGCATGCATTTATTTGCTGCCATAAAAAACTGTGGGTAATGTTTAATAAGGGTGTTTTTTTTAATTCTTTCTCTTTTCAATTCTGTGCTTCCAGCACTGAAATGGTAGTAAAATTAATATTCTCTGCTTTGGAGACTGTGATCCCTTTTAAGGAATAACACATTCAGAATTAAACTTTTGCTCTATTAGCACTTAACCTAATAACCAGTGTGGAGAAGCTGAGCGAGAGAGAGAGAGAGGAAAAAAAATAATAAACCTCTGTCAACCCCAGTATGAAAACAGTTGTCAGTGTAGATTTCCAAGCAAGATGGCACCCCCCTCCCCATCCTGGAATTAGTTGGTCCAAAGGGGAAAAAAACAAAAACTCCAAACCCTGAACAGATTTGGTATTCAAAAACCTGATGTGCGGCAATTTTTCCATTTAACATATGTAACTACTAATACAGAGCATCTTGTAGAAAGTAATAAGATATTATATTGCCTTAAGCTGTCCACCAGGTAAGCACAATATTAAGCTCTTCATATGCCATAAAAGGATGTACGCAAGAGAGAAACTTGGTCTTACCGACTTCCGGTTATGTAAAAGTTAGAGACAGAAATTAATACACTCTTTTAGTGAGAGTATTCCTTTGAGGTTTGCATAACTGACCTAACTCAAGCTGCCTCTCAGAGCTCAGGTCACCATCTTATAAACAGGCCTTGCAAATTAACGATCCATTCTGAACAACTGGAGTAACTACAAGATGGAAACAATTACACTAAACAGTTGAAGCACAATCTCTAGTTAATGAGAAGAAAATCAAAACAAACCCTTTGCGTTTTATCTGGAAAACATTTTTTTCTCATAATCTGAAAACCAAAGTTCTCCAGGACATTACATTAATGTATTGCACCAAACATTATGATAGAGTAATAGGGCATAGCCACAAGGAGTTACAAGAAAGACACCAGTAAGGGGAAAGAGAATTCACTGTGTGACTTGCTCTCAAAGGTGTCTTGTCTTTGGTCTGCATGCTTCTGTCCCATCAACACCAACCCAACATGGAAATGGGCAGAGTTGAGAACAACGCTGAGTTGAGTTGACAGATGTTGAGCTGAAGAGATGGTTCACATAGCAAAATGCAGAATGCCATTCTTGGAGAGAAGCGCTATATTGATAGAAGATCATTCAACTTTGATAATGTAGTGATCATTTAATAATGATCTAACAACGAAAGGTCTTCCTAACCATACATACTTTTTCCAGCAGGCTCATTTCAAGTGAGGGAACTGAGCATTATTGTGTTTTCTGTTTCGGGAATTTGTAGTGTCACTGATCTTCAGTAATGGCAATCAGGGCAGTTCTAACCCTTCTTTGATCAAATCATCCCTTCTTCCTGCCAATTCTTCGGGTTTTCCCACCATACCTTTATATCCTAGAATGCCTGTGATTTGGAGCTCCCCATTCTGAGAGCAGCTGGCGTCAGGTCCCAAAGCTTCTAAGTCATTTGATCTTCTGCTCAGTCTCCTTGGTCTGTTCTTGAAACATCTGTTTCCAAAATAACTGGCACAGAATAGTTCGGGAGGATTAGGTATCTAATCACATCAGGTCTGTCACCATGATGTAAATGCTCGCAGGTCATCTCTGATCAAATTGAGACAGTTCCTTCTCTCCTTTTCTGTAATTCTCTAAAAGGCTGAATAATTATAGCAAAGCCAGGGAAAAATACCAGTGCTGGTTTCTGACAACTTTCTTTAGGGATCTACTGTTTACATTATCAGAAGATAATTTATTAAAGTTGATTGCTGTTTACCATATAGCATCTAATCTAATTTGGCCAGTTTATGAAAAACTTGAATAAGATTAATATATCTGTTTTTACTACACAATATAAAATATCTTTGATTTTCCTTGATATTAGCATGTAACTTGAAAATTTTTATCCTGGACTTCTTTAATCACCTAAATCATGTTGACCCAGATATAGGTCTTTGGAGCTTTTTGTGCACAGTGAGCCTCCCCCCATCCACCCACCCAATCCCCAAATAATCAAAAAAAAACAAACTACTTCCCACTGAAAACTTGACATCTCTCATCAGGTTGGTGAATATTAAGCATTTAGTCTCCTTCACAGAAAAATCATAGGTTAAGATTATGTTGAAAACAGTTACCTGCATGGTTAGAAATAATCAAACCTGTAAACATGTTCTTCATAACCTCCTATATCTGATGACTTTCATTGTAAGTATTAGTAATCCCTTTTTCCCAACATCAAACTGTTTAAGGAATTTTTAAGGAAAAAATTGTATTTGGGAAGGTTGGAATTGTTAATGAACAAATTATCTATCATTTTTGCCATGAATATGCTCACACAGTTATAGTGGAACGTTTTGTCCTTCCATGGACTGCGTTGTCTGAAAATCTTAGAGAGCTTATCTGTCTTTAAATGTTTACAAAATACACAATGGAAACTGCATTGACAACCCATAGCGTGTTATGTATTGGTGTTAAAAAAAAAAAAAAAAAAATTCTTCCACTATTTTAGTTATTACATTAATTAAACACAATATCAGTAGTATCTGAATTCCTTGAAAATATTACTGAATATAGGACCACAACACTCCTTTGATGTAGAGAACTATCTCCATTTTACTGAGGCAAATTCAAAAGCATAGAAGACCTAAATTCATTATTTGGCCAAGACAATGGGATAGACCGAACAGTAAAAATTATGATCCCCCAAATTCCCCACCTAGAGCCTTAACTAGTTGCACTGAATCTGCAACTGCCTGGTAAAGAACATTCTGACTGTAGAGCTTGGCTGGGAAAAGTCTGCAAGAGAGAAATGGTACAATACGCAATACATTGAATTTCAAACTGGGTTTTGCGCAAGAAAATAACATTTCAAACTCATAATACTTATAGATTTGTAATTATATCCTTTCTTTTTCCTCTTCTTTTTTGTCAATGCAGTAAATAGGTAATAATTCACACTTTCTGTGCCTTCCCCTGGATGTTCTGTACTATCTTGTCTTTTTGCTTGTGACTCATTTGGCCTATTATCCGGCAAATAACCAATTTTTTTTTTCCAGTGGGATGAGGTACTCTCAGGATTATATCTTTTTCTAACCAAATAGAAAGGACCAAGATTATTTGTCACGTCCTGTTTAGCCCTCATCATCCAAAACATCACCAGTTTCCAAGCTTACCAATTTTAGGTTAGTTGAAGAATGTAGGAGACAGGTGAAAAAATTTAAAAGGTCTCTAGTAATTAGTGCTAGGTAAACAGTTAGATATGCGTAAAATGGGGCACATTCTGCTGTTTTGTCGTTCAGACACTGGTTGCAGTTGTATAGTCTGGTTCGTTCATTGTGTTACAAGTGAGCCTACCAGAATTCCTGGCAGTCTGTCTACGGACTTGACTTTGGGTGAAGTATGTGGCACGTTCACTGTTTCTTCCACGACGGTGCACAGCTAACTGTAGACCTTCCAGCCATTTTCAAAGACGGTGCAGGTTATTTGGCAGCAGTGCTTGATGATCCTTCGAAAAGGACTCCCTAATCCGTTTCAGAAGTGGATGTGGCCTTCACTTTCTAGGAACTGCTGTGCCTCCCTGCAAGCGAAAATGCTGCCATTCTGCTGCCCCGCTTGTTACGGCTCCTGAGGCTGGGAAAAGCAGCCTCGTGACCCGTTACTCCGGGGTCTAGAGCCAGCAACCACTCTGTGCCAGAGATACTCTCCGGGAGGATTTTCCGTGATGTTTGGAACTGACCGTTATTTGCTTATCTCAGGTTTTTTAAAATCTTACCCTCAATATGCCAAATGTAGTCTTGATTCTCTTGTTGAGGCTGTTGTAATGTTTGTACACAGATTTTTGATGCTGCCAGGCCTCAGTCTTTGTGGTCAGGAAGCAGTGTGTGCTCCATCCAAACCACGCAGGGGGTTCTCTGCCTCTTTCATGCTAATACCTGGAGGCTTCTTTTTGCCAGCTGGATAATAATCGTAACCTTGGTAGTAGCAATCCTTATAGATTTATACCTATCTTTGTATCTTAGGATATAAAATGTCCTAAGGTAATTACCTAAGTGAATGACAGTCATATACAACCTTTTAAGATGCTATAAAGTTTACCTGAATAGCTTTTACTTGCTTTGACCTATTTTACATAGTATGGGTCCAGTCTTGCAAGCATTTATTTACATGTGATTTTGCACATCTACTTGAAGATGCAGATGTGGATAGCTGGTTCATTAAGAGACAAAGCAATTAAGGTTCTTTAACAAGCACCAAAATATCGCACTTAAAAACAAAAATATGTCAGAGATTTGTGACTTAAAATCAACTTTGCTTATGTTTCCCAGTAAAAATTGTAATAAGTAATTTTTCAGTGTCATACTCAGTGGATATGGTTTACTATCTTCTCTTTAAGTAGTTTCAAGAAACACATTATACTTAATAACTGATTTTCTCCTTTATGTTTTCAGAGGCAACAATTTTAAGCTATGATGGAAGTATGTTTATGAAAATACAGCTCCCTGTTGTGATGCATACAGAGGCAGAAGATGTTTCCTTGCGGTTCAGGTCTCAGAGAGCCTATGGCATTTTAATGGCAACGACATCTAGGGAATCTGCAGATACCCTTCGTTTAGAGTTGGATGCAGGACGGGTTAAACTAACGGTCAACCTAGGTAACAAACTCTTCCTCCAAGAAATTAACATTTTTCTTACATTTTTCTTTTTGCTTGCAAACATTTATGAAATGGCCTGTTTTAACGTTAAAAGTAAATGGAAATGATATATAAACACACGTCTATGCAACATTTGCGTATGTACATACACATATAAATACATGCCCATTATTATACTTTTATTATTTTGGTTTTGCATCTCTGTATTCTTTATATAGTCTTAACATAATCCATCACAATATTTTCATATTATTGTGTATTCTAAAAAGAGAAGACTGGTTCATCAGTGGTACTTTTAGGCTAAATTATTTTTCTTCTTTGTGGAAGCTTGGTCTCTCTCCATGACTTCTCCATATTAGTAATTCCACAGTTCAAACATACAAGCAGCAACAACATACATATAGGTCAGTTAATTTTAGCTGCATCAGTTAATCTACAGTGTGCATGTGTATCAAGGCTTTTCTAGTTTTAACACTGAAAATATTTCAATTAAATATCATTTCCACTGATGGATATCTTGGTCTCCTTTTTTTAGTTGTCAAATCTATAGTAAATCCATCTTCTATTTTTTAAACAGTTCTGTAGTGGTATTTTTGTAGTATCAAAAGATAACACAACCCTTCAATGCCCAAAGACTGCGGCCCTTAGCAAACAGCCATGCGAACACAAGAGGCATGAGCCCTTTTACAGAAAAAAAGATTGGCTTCCTGGTTTGAAATATAATTAACAAAATGTTAGGTTATGGTGTTCTCTAGTAAAAATGAAGTTTTAAAGCATTTTTGCCTTGCTTATGATTAAAACCAAGTCAGGACCTGAAAGAGGATGTAAGTATATTTTAGAAAATGCGCGTTCAGTGAAGTCAATTAAATGATATTTTTAAAGGCTAATAAATATTTTGATTGTTCTAACCATAGGTAAAATTTCCAGAAAACATGAACAAAATCCCATTACTCCCACTTTCTAAAACCATCGATCACTGAATGCTGTCGTGGTGTTTAGGTTTTGGAAGGGATGGCAAGTCTGGAGAGTAAGAGAACCGGGGGGTTTCCTTTCCCACTCCTCTCTCGCAGTTCCCTCCAGTGGCGAGCTAGGGTTGCAGCAAACTGCTAAATACGCCGAAATACCAGCGGCCCCGGGGAGCCTCCTTCAGGAAAGCTTTCTGTAAAAGGGGACATGCAAGTGCTGGGCCTTGGCTGTTTGCAACCACTTTTCTGATGCGGTTGACGACACATGACAAACTCAGCTATATGGAAACAAAATCTAGGTTTAACGTTATATATGTTCCTCAAAGGTATAAAACAGTAGCGTCTGGGCAAATCAAATAGTGTTGCAAAGAATTTTTTCAGTAATGAATGTAGATAGCCTAGCACAATATCCTGTTACAGATCAGGCCATTCTTTTTATATACAGAATACCACCCTCTTGTCATGTTTTGCCTACTTCTATAGCTCAAGGAAGTAAATGAATCCACACCTTAGCAATATTGTTTATTTCCCCCACCTACCAAAATTTTGAAAGTCAAGCCAGGAGGTAATTGGAAAAGAGACAGCATTCTCTAGTTATCAGTGTTTCTAAACATATTATAATTTTCTCGATGTTAATGTAGATTTAAGGATAGTCAGTGTTCTTATACTAATTCTGTACTTAAAAAAAACGTGAAAGCACACAACCGTATTTATCAGCCCGGGAAATGTGCTTTGTGTTTGCTATTCCATTGTGGAAGGCCAGCCTTTGAGGTCTGCTCTGCTGGAGCGGTCCAAGATGCCTGATTGTAGCCCGGTTTGCTCTATGACCCATTGTGACGGAGCACTTTCTAATTGCACCGAGAGAAATTACCTGTTCTTTCACAGATGGGGAGAAGGCTGCAACCTGCCTCAATTAAGCATCTTTGACATTTAAGCCTAATCTTTCACTTAGATTTGTCACCATGTAGCTTTGTTTGAAATTGGCCATTTTTACCCTATTTGTCGTTTCTATTTATAAAGATTTATTGCAGTATATCTGGGTTATAACAGTATGTAAAGACTGATGATATGGAGTGGCCATATTTGCATGTGTCTGTCCCCGGAAGGGTGGACTGTGATTTTATTGGATGTCTGCAGCTATTACCTTGAAGGATAAATTTTCATTTTTCATCTATTCTTCCCCATCTAGACTGTATCAGGATTAACTGTAATTCCAGTAAGTGCCTATTCAAACTTTTTAAAATGTTATTCCACCATTATAAAATATGCAACCTAGATGAAAAAGATTGTGGACAGCTTGCAAGTGCTTGATAATTTATTAGTGAAATGTGATGATTAATTATTTTTGTGTAAAAAGTCATCATATACTCTAGTGTATATTTTTTGTCCTTCCCATATGGTATAACTTTTAACTAGAGTATTAAAAAAGGAAGGATTCTACGGATTCTAAGTATGCAGAAATACTGTACCTACCAGTAGTACTGAATTATTCTAGCTGGGTTAGTTTATTGACAGTAGCTATAGGAGTTTTGAACCAGCATTTCTGATAAGCTGCCACATCTTTTCCTCCTTGTCCTCCCTATAGTTTTCTTGACAGTTTACCTCCAACCTGTGGTTAGACTCTCTGAACATAATTGTTCATACTACAATAATTTCTATTTTATAATCCTCCTAGGCAATTAACTCTATTTACTGGCTGCTTACAACACGACTGGTTTTGTTAAACCCTTGTTTTATGGGGATGTAATATATTACATTATGGACATTATTATTAAGTCTGAGGAAAAACTATATTTCTATGATGATTTTTTACACTCTAATCATTTGAGAACCCTTAAATTGAACAATTTTTCTCTGTGATATGCATGTTTATGAAACAGAGGGAAACATTTGCCAGATGAATGGACTAAATTTTAACTTCTCTGATATTATTTGGATTAAGAGGCTATATTCTGAAAGGAGAAAAAGGACTGTGATTTTATTTTAAGTCTATGGATTTCCTGAATGGTGTCAACAAAAGTATTGATAGTAAGTATGGTAGATTTTAGTTTTGGGTTGTTTTCTTTCCCCCTTCCTACCAGAGTTTGTAGGCCAGATGATTAGCTTTATGAAAATACAAAGAAAGCTAAGCAACAAACGATGTAGATATACTTTATGGTAGTAATAACTGCCCATAAGTCATTAAAATAACCTTCCATAATAATTTTATAGTCCATGAAGAAAAACTCAGAACTGCAGTACTTTATAATATGTCATCTGCTAATAGATTTTGCAGTGAACAACTTCACAAGAGCAAAAATATGGTACTCCTATTAAAAAGCAAAATTTTCTTGGGGTGAGTATTTAATCTAAACCATATTTAAATCTGGACAGATTTCTCAATAATGTAAAGTAAATGCTTGCATGTACCAAGGCATAAAGATAGCTTTCTCATTAATAAGACAAGTTTTAAAATCTTTCAGTTATTAAAGCACATATTTCTACTAATGTCCGTTGTCAAAAATGCAAAAGATCATGAAAAATCTCAGAAACAGCATATTGGTGTGCATTATTGATAGGCCATTTCTTTTTCCTGAGTAAGTCCCAATTAGAAAAGATTTTCAGCTATGATGCAAGCAGCTTTTAGGGTAGAAATGTAATGACTTTGGTACTGACAAATACCTTTTTCTCTAGGAAAAAACAGTATTTTTTTCTTAATTTCCTGAAAAAAATAGAAAATCCCTCTGAGAAGGGAATCACTAACATAGAAAAAAATAGATAATAAAGTCGTAGTACAGTAGGTGTTTTGTTCTTTTCATCTCTTTTGGACAAAATGAGATGTTATAAAAATAAATTAAAATGATTTCTAGATTCCATTATCATGTCAGTTTTGGATCAAAGAGGACTTGCAAGTACAGAGTAAGTAACAAGCCTCCGGCTCGAGGATTGCGCACAGCAGGAATGTGTTTACTGAGCATTGCATTAGGAGTTTTTAATTCTTCTTGATCTCATACGGAAGCAGCATAACCTCTGTACAAAGTATCCTTGGTATCAAACACTCTTATTTTCTTTACAGTTTGCTCATAGCCTCCTTGTTATTAGAAGTGAACTTTCATAATTAGTTCCATCTTCTCTCTGTTACTTGTGTACTGAACAGATTTTTGTGAGCTTTCAGTACCTATCATGGTAAGTACTACTATGCTTACTTCTCAGCACTCACTGCATCTTTTCAAAAACCAGATAACATTTCATGGACAGTTTCTGTGTTTTAATTTTTATATTATGATGAACTGTTGTTCTAAGTAGTCCTTAGAAGATGCTCGCCTGCTAGACAGCATAATGGATTTGGGTGGAACACTGAGAATTAGTTTCAAAGCAACACCGTCCTGACCTTGAGCCTTGATTTGCTAAACAATACGGTGATTCAGTGTCTGTCCTTTTGGGTCTTGTAGTCTACTGACAGCTGGAGCTGGATGTGTATCAGTCCTGTTTTTATGTTGATAGAAATAAATGTTGTATTCATGTTTAGGAAGACTGTTTTTAGTTTTTCCCAAGTTTCTGTTGCTTAAAGATCAGACTTCTTAATGTAATTTCACTGTTTGGACTGAAATACTATTTATTATAACTAGACTAGCAACAGAGTTAAGGTCAGGTTGAAATTATCTAGTTTGAATTTGGAGAGACAGCTTTAAAAAAATAGAAACAAACATATGCAGAAATTGGTGTTTTGACTGGGAGAAGAAAAGGAAAATGTGAATGCAAGCACCTTATTTCCTACAGCGACTTGCAATCATAGTGAATAAAATGTTGCACCTCCTCTTCCCATTTTCCCTTAAATGCAGCCTGAAACCTGTCTGTTGCTCACTGCAGCTCAAATGACCAGCACTGTTGGCTGGGCAGAGCTGAGCTTGTGTTGGCAATTTGTTCCATGCTTTGTCATGACTTTCCCTTTAACTAATGTCCTGTGCTGCAGAAGAGGTAGTGTTTTGTGATCTTGGTTTGAAATAGATTTTGCTTAAGTTTCAAGTTGTTAATCAGGTTGCTACTGAGCTTTTATCAGGTCAAGAATATTATGGAGAGTCTGCACTTCATGCCATTTTTATGGAACTGAAAGGCTTCATTGCTGTGTTGAGAGATGGCTTTTCAGTTTGTATTGTCTGTAAATGATAACAGGGTGACATACTAATGTCAAACTATTTCTATTTTGTCTTAGGTTAGTAAATTGGTATCTTTATATGGCCATACACCACTAGAAATCCCTTCCTATGTTAATCAGAAAATATTATGGCTGAAATGTTGTTTTTATACACCCTTAAATCACGTCAGTGTGTTCTTCAGACCTGCAAATTCACAAAATCAAATTATCAGACAAATGAAATAAATGGTCCTTTTGTACTGCAGATACACTTAGGTCAATGTTGAGATTTACCTCAGGAGAAAGGGGCAAGTGTGTATGAGTGAAAATGTCCACTATCATTTCGATCTTAGCTTTCATAAACTCAGGGATTCACTCAAAAATGAGAGCGAGGTGAGAGATGTTGGTTCAAAGAACAGGAATCCTTCGTGCACAGGACTGCCTGTCATTAGGCATTCTGTAAAAAGAACTGTGTACAAGCCGATTGCTATCCAGCTCTTTACATATTGTATATGAAACTGATGAGCTAATCCTTAAAAGTTGCCTAAAAAGACATGTTCAGCAAAGATTACATTTCTCCCTTGTAGAGAGGGAAGTCATTTATGTGCAAGTTTGAGAGACACTTTACTTAAATTGCTGTTTCTTTAAAAAAAAAAAGTTCAAATCCTAAGTGGACTTTATTACACCTAATACAATGCTCACCTTTCTCTTTTTTGCATAACAGAACAGGAAATAGGCTTAAGTAGAGCATGGACTATTTTTGTACTGTTTTAAGATTAACTCAATCAGTCCCTATGTAATCAAAATACCCTTGAAGTCATTTCCTATTTTGTTTGACTATGACTTGATCCATCATAAATGATACTGAGGTTCGCATGGATTCTAAATATTAGAATTACAGAATCATGATTTATGCTTTACAGTCTGCAATTAAAAGACCAGCGAATCCTGTGGAATTGAATGGGATTTTTTCTAAATATCTTTTTAGATACAGAACTTCACCCCATAAAACTTATATGACAGATATATAATAGGTTTTGAATGACTAGTGAACAAACACAGGTGTGCTTTATTTCTGTATTTTCACTGCTGCTACGGTAAGAGCTACTATTTTGACTTAAGTTAAATCCCATTTTTTTCCATTTTAATGCTTCCAAAACACTGGCATCTGAAAACTTCCAGGCACCTGCAACTTTAGATAGTCCCAGGATTTTTTGCTTTGCTATCATTCCTGAAGAAAGAACTGTCTACATTATTTTTATATTAGTCAGTAGAGTAGGGTCTTAAAAACTTAGGATTTTTATTAATTATTATATAATACAAGTAATAAATAATGATAATCATACTGTTAACTGGGAAATGACTGGTTTTCATTGGATTCTGAAAGAATCAGACACTCTTCTTTAATATAAAAAGATATGGAATAATTTCTTTTCTGTTGAATATTGCTCAGCAAGACATGCAAAGATTTCTCAACTAGTGCTTCCACTGAAACTCACAATTGCACTCAAATGTAGGACTACCATAAGACCTGACCAAGAATTGGCAGTGCTAGGAAGCAGGGAGCAGTGAGTACTCTCATGGCAATATACATGTAAGCAATTCCCCTGGAAACGTATCAACCTGCATATGGACCTTCTATGGAGGACCACCCATCCAAATTAGGAACAATTTCCTGGGCTTTGAGGCTTTGCTGTGTGCCTCTTTAATATTCATTTTTTATATTTGTGTGCATCCCTGCTTCTGTGTCTTCCTAGTTCTTCATCCATTCTCTGTATCCTTTATTTTTTCTTCTCCTTTGTTTTTTTTCTCTCTCCATTTCATTTCTGTTTTTTTTCTCACAATCCTTTCTCTGTCTTTATTTTTTGTATCACCATCTTTTTATGCTTAGATATTCTGCAGACATGCAAATTACAGATGAGTAAATTATTCTGTATGGAATGTGTAACACCTATTACTGAAGCATTTTTTCTTGTCACGGCATCCTACAAATCCAGAGCATGACAAGGAGCTATGTCAGATTATCAGTAAATAGCAGGAGAATTTAATGTGTTGAAGAACCCAACAATGGTGTTCAAGTACAGTATATTTTCAGCCTGCATTATAGGTTTTAAGCAGTAGGAAAATGTAAATGAAAACCATATATCCTTTTGAAAGCTACTGCTTATAAGAATGCATTTGCTTGCAAAGTCAAGAGTCTTCAGCTATGGTCTGGTGTATATTGCAAAATCTACTGTGATGATCAAACTACTAATAAATATCCATGTACTGACTTCTCCCTATCTGCTGGAAAGAATGACTAGAATAGGTAATTTGCCCCTTTTTTGTTGTCTTTGACAATAGAAAATCATTAAAATGATACAGTATTGTAGGTTCCCAATATATTTAAGTTTTTTGTAATTGGTTTGGCTTTTATGCAGTGGCTTTAAATTGTATCAGATGGTTTTGATCTTTGTTTCTCATTCAGTATGGCTGACAGCCTGTTAAAAATATGCAAAAGAGCTTCACAATAGAGCACATGCAGCAAATCAGCGTGGTACCTATTGAGAGTTCTGTCTGAATTCTGGAGCATAATATTGGAAATAATTATAAATAATTATTTGAAAGCTTTGACTGAACTTTGTAGATTTAGATCATTGGGGTCATTGAATCCCTTCTCAATCAGCAGTATCTTTTAAACACCCTTTTCCAACCACATGATTTCCTGAAAACCAGAATCTACTACTGTACAACAAAACTGAAAGCATACACAGGCCTTTTCAACCAGGTACAACCCACTAATCACTAACAGAAAACATCATGTGAATGTAAGCAAAGGAAACAGGTTAAAACACAAATGAAAAAGGGAAATCAGCTACTTTACTCCTAGAATCTGTCTCAGTGGAGTCCTTACTGATGTGCTGAATCTGTACTAATACTGTCCTATAAATAGTTTCAGGCACTGCGTTGTGAAGTAAGGATGAAAGCACACATAATAGTGTGGTTGGAGGAGTGAATGAGGGCCTTGGTCATGAGACAAAGTGTATGTCTTCATGTCATCCACATACAAAAAAGGCATTTTAATCTCTATTTCAAACAATGAACCTAGAGGTGTTCGTACAATCGTTCGGACTGATTCTGATAGCTAGACAGGCAGTAAGCACAGGAACACATCTTATATGATCTCTTAGCTGTAACCCATTCCATGCTTTATGTATCGTCCATTTTAGACAAAGTCAAGCAGTTACAATTCACCTTTCAAATTTGTACTGAAAGAATCTAGAAGTTCTCCTTTGGTCAGGGATAGCTGCATAGGAACAGTATGGATGCATTCAGAGCACACTCACATAACAGTTTTGGCATGTTAGCAAGCATGCTAGGAGAAAAAGCTTAGGTTTGAAAGCAAAATTGCTTGTAAAAACATAGTCAAGAGGACTAAAACAGTTATGGGACAGCCCTTAACTTGTTCTGTACAGCCACAGGAGCCAATTAGGAGAGCTCCTGTCTGATTTCTCATTCGCTATTAAAAACTGGGTGAGGAGAAGAGATTGATGCTGCACAGGTTATGCCATGTAAGCCCGTCATTAACTTGCTTACTGGAGATGTGATGGCAGACCCATTCCTTTCTTCCTACTCTCTGCAGGCCCGCCTTCTCTGGAGAGAAAGAATAGCTTTTTCCCTTCATGTGCAACGTGCTTCTGCTCCCTGGGAGCACTTAGGGCAAGGTCTGTGACTTGCCCTGACAAATAAGAAGTCTTTCATTTCTGTACAAATGAGAAAAGAACAGTCATTGTGCTTCCCCTCCCATTATTTAGCATCTGTGGTTTTTGTTTTGAGGTTGACTTTTTTGTAAGCATGAAAAGCATGTAGCATTTATTTTTAGAATTCTTCCTAGCGCTCACAGGCTTGGGAGTTCTGCACGGATAGTTCAAAATAAAGTGTTTTGGGAAAGTGTTGACATGTGTAAGAACCTCAACTAAATATACTAAAAGTCATAAATATTCAGTAGGCTTTTCCCAGATACTGATACATGTTAACACTCAAAAATATTTCTAAAAAAGTCATTTCTGTTGATTTGTTGAAGGGTAGGAAAGGCTTAGCTGAGAGTGTAAAGAAAACTGGCAGAGCCATTGCCGATTGTTTCTCAGTGGCTCAGCATACCGTTCTTTGCACTGCAGAATTTCACCTGTCATTTAAAAAGTTTAAGATTGACATTTACTTAAAGGGGGTGCTCTTCTAGTCCTCTTCCAGTCTGCTGGGCCTGCTCTTGCATTGCCCAGCGCAGCACAATTATTCAAGCATCCATGTGGTGAATTGGAGGCTAATCCTGCATATGTATAATGGGATTGTCAATACCTCTGCTGGGACACCTGTCAGTTCCCCTGTGGTTCTGCGGGAGAAGAAGTCTTAGCTTCACAGAAGCAAACTTGACCTTCGTAGCTGAGGGGGGCAGAATTATCATGCTAACATACAAAACAAAAATTCAAACCTTCTTTACAATGAAAATAGGTGTTTTAGGTTTGCTGGCTGACCATTTAAGGGTCTTTCAAATTCACTTTCTCCTTGCTAATAAAGCTTTCAAGGTAGGCTGCCGGGGATTCAAGGCCTCAACGTATCACTTCTTCCTGGCCTGTCTGAAGGACAGCAATAACATTTATTTCCTGGCCTCCATCTGTTTGCTGCTTAGCAAGCCCTGGTCTGTGTTTGCTTTTCCCTTAGCTAGAAGAAAGGGAAATTGGCATTAATCTTCTAGCAGATTATCAATAAAATATCACTTCAGGTTTTCTTACTAGAAAATAGATGTTTTTCTTTTTGTGTGTGATTCCATCCTTTCTTCTTCCTCTTTTCATCCATCTGCTTTTTCTCCTTTTAAGTCCCAAATATGTAACTGATTGAACAGGGGCCTCAGTTATCAAACATATAAATAACAGTAGCATACCTGTAGCTTTTTCAGGCCACAGTGCTGTGCTCTGCAATAGCCAGAGACACTCAGTAAAACAAGACAACAGTAAAAACTTAAATATATGGTTATTGAAGTGAATCTGAAAATTCGTACAATAGGGATAGTCACCCTAATCATGACAACCTCAAAAAACATTAGGTTTACAATTGGATGTGGACTTGCTTTTTAACACTACCACAGAAATGTTCTCAAAAAAGTCTTTTATATTTTTCTAAAAAGTAGCAGACTTCCCAATTGTGGTATTTCAGTATCATCTGACTAATTCTAAGCTTTTCTGTACCACTCAATTTTATAAGGCCAGGCATAGATAGTTTTCCACTTAATGTATATATGTAAGGCTATCTGAGTCAAGTTCATGCTGTGGGTGTATATCAGCTGTCTATTTGAGAGTTGGTATGCCACCAAAATATTATTAGCTGAGCCCAAGGGCATGGCCTAGAGTTGACTGAAGTTGTTCCCTCAGAACCTTCAACCTGAACTCTTAAGGGGGATGAGGAGGAGATCCCCGAAATACTAAAAATGACAAGCGGATTCCTGGAGGATAAGAAAGCAAAGATTGCTGCAAGCATGCAACAGCCTGTTTTAGCAACAGGGACAAAACAGCCTCGAGGATATGCCAGATCTATAAAAATAGATGTCTTGAATTAATACATCCAGATTTATATGAAATGAAATTGTGTGTTTAGCTCATACTGGTCTTATCCAGATATTTCATAAAACAGCTTTGCAGAAGAAGTAGACTGGACCTTTCTACTTTTTTAATGAGAAGAAGGAGTGCAAAGCAAATTTTTAATATATAGTAGGCCCTAAATTTCTCTTACTCTATTTTTGTGATTTTCTTATTCAGCTTCTGAAAAGCAAGATGACTTAATCACATTTCAGGACTGGTGATTTAAATTAGTCTCACAATTTCTTTCTTTTCATGCCAGAGACTGGCTATTATAATGTCATCTTGTAGGGGTATTGAAGAATGGTGTTCTCCTCAGTAGCAGCATAGCAATTGAATACTATTTTCTTCTGGAGAAGAATATGTACAAATTTATGTAATGTCATTCTTATGCTAGTAAACTGGGCTGTAATGGCAATCATTTCACAATAAAACTTTATTACCAACTGGCCCAATAGCAACCACATAACTGCTTCCTTATTATTTCTTCTTGATTATGACTTTAACAAATTATGATCAGGAGAAGAGAAGGAACACTGAGATGATTGTGTTTGCAGATGCAATAATGTTACTTAGGAAAATCAAGCGAAATGTAGCATGTAAAGGTTTTTGGAAGGGTTTCATAATGCTGAATGACTGGAAACTAAAATGGTAGGTGGAATTAAATATCAGTAAGTACAAAGTAATTGTACAAGTAATTGTACAAAGTAACTCATGCTGGAAAAAGTAACCTTAATTATGCAAGTACAGCAATGGGGTCTATGTTAGCTGTCAGCATTGAGCTGAAGAAATTGTGCAAGCATTGTAAATAGCCCTGTAAAACAGGTCAGTGCTCAGAGGTGACCAGAAATCCCAAAGAATGGTAGTAACTATGGGGAAAGGAAGTAAGGACAGACCATAACGCAGCATTATGCTGTTGTGTAATCACAGTTTGTCCACATCTTGAGTGCTGCACACAGTTTTAGTTCCTGTTCCTCATGATACACTTAAGTAGAAAACAGAGCATGGCAACAAGGACCATCCAGAGCATGGACTGGCTTTCATATATGGAGGAGCTACACAAGCTAGAAAAAGAAGAGATTCCCAAGAGGATCTGAGTATATATTTATAAAAGATATGATTATACAGCCATGAAAAGCATTAAGAAGTTAAATGGGTAGCATGAAATTAATGGAATTGCCAGTGAAAGGAATAAAACGTAAAGGTATGATCAGCTAAGTTGGGTACAGTCATTCTGAAGTTTGTAATCAGATTCCACAAAAATTACGGTATTATCTCACAGATGGCAGCAGATGATACAAGCAAGTATTTCAGTAAATTCTCAAAAAACATTCATTCTTAGTTAACAATTAAAACTGGTCAAATAATTAAGATAAAGCACTAATGCATTTGGCTACTTTGTACTAACTGTTGTGAATAATTTTTTTGACTTTTTGACAAGTGTGTTCTGGCAACAATTTTTGGTCTGTGGCTCTTTCAAAGGGAAATTGTTTTTAGCATTCTGTATTCAGAAATAATAATAATATTAGTTCAGCATCACTCAGTTGATGATGTTTCTATGCTTATGCTCAGATTGGAAATAGTATCAGATTTCCTGTATAAATACCTTTATTTGCTTTTCATATTATTCTTCATTTGTTTCTTAGGCGTCTCTGTTTCTTAAGAATAATGATGTTGTGATACTCATTTGTTAACACGTTTGTGGAAAACACCTAAATGTCCTTAAAAATGAGAATTCTGCAGAGAAATACTGCAGTCTTTCTATTAATGGATTACAGTTCTAAGAGTTTTTTTCAAGTAATAGAAATTTTGGAGTTTTCTGTAGCAGATCTGTTTGAAAAGATACTAAAATCATGATTTTAGTTCAGAAAGCTTTTGAGTGTATTAAGAATATGCTTAGGATTTTTTTCACATAGGATGCCTTACTGAATCAATGCTGTAGTGCTGAACTCTGGAGCTTTTCAAGAAAAACTAAATGAATTGCCATCTCTCTGCATGTACACACTACTTTTTTGATAAACACATGACATGTTCACAGCTGTCATTCCATCATTCTATCCCAGTATATACTTGTAAAGAATTTTTATACAGAATGCTACTTTTTAAAATTGAAATGAATAGATACCCACACTAACAGGTAAGGGAGAGGCCAAATATTATGATAAAATCAGAGATAGTGAGATTTGAATGGGTTGTCTAGTTCTTATAAACACAACTGGTGAGCATTGCAGTAGGTCTAAAGTATGTTAATGGAAGATTTCCAAGTCTCCTTCTTTCTGTCCCTCTCATATTAATTAAAAGATATTATGAATAGAAGACTTCTAGATTATGAAAAAGTACCCCTGGCATCAGTGAGAGTCAGATCAGATCCTCCTTCTTGTTTTTTGTTTTGAGTAAGGGAACCAAGTTGCTTAGGTAAAGCTCAACTATATCTGGTCAAAGAAAGAAAAGAACCAAGCATACTAAACTGAAATTTTGCCTAAATTAAATTGATTCTGATACATTCATATACTGCTGGAAGTTGGGAATAAATCCCTGATAACCAGTTATTTTACTCCTCAAGCAATAAGATAAATAAGATGTGATTATAGACAGTAGTGAACAGTATGTGTGCCCAGAGCCTTTGTCATATGTACTTCTTCATATGTACTGTTTTAAAGGAGAGGTAGTATTCTCTGCTCATGTGCGTAAACAGAAGTTCACAGAACCTGGTTTCTGAGCCACCTGTGACATTTTGATAGCCACTCCTTTTTCATGTCTGCAGAAAATATTGTGTAAATATCTATTAGTTTTAGCTGTATAACTGTTTCAAAAAGGTGGGCTATTTTATCAGTGAACTTCTCTGCAGCAAGTCATCATTTCATAAGTTCAATCTTGATGAAGTCTAGCAAGCACTTAGCTGCAATGTTATTCTCCATTAATGCTATAAGAACAGTTAATTCATTTTTCAATGTACTTTTCTGAAGAGCTAATAGTATTAAAAACATCTACCCAGAGCATGTCACTGATGAACAGTTTCTTATATTAAAAAAACTTATTCTGTATCTAGCACATTTGGCATTTGAGTCTATTAAAATGCATGAAACATCCATCATAACATTTTAAGTGCTCAATAGCTTATTGCTGGAACCACATAACTGCTTCCTTATTATCTCTTCTTGACGATGACTTTAACAAATTATATCGAGGTAGTTGTTAAAATTTCCATCCAAATACATTTCTCTTTTGGATGACATGTCAAGAGGTTAACTTATGCTCCCTTCCAGCTGATTTCTAGGCCTCAATCCATCAGACAAGTCACTTCAAAGGAGATATTACTCTGTTACATTGAGACATCAAGATAATGGCTAAAGTTGGCTTTCTGAGATGCAGTCCCCTTTGGGAAGTGTGCAGAGAATTCTTCAGCATTCATTTGTCTAGGCAGTTCTGAAGAAACAAGACGCAAGATGAAGACCAAGACATGGAATGAGGAAAAGCTATTAAAGATAACAGGGAGCTGTGGTTAATGTAGCTTAAACTATTTTTTTAATATTATTTCTCATTCATTTTACATTCTGTGAGATTTTCCTCCAGAAACTGAAGTGCATGTATGTAGAATTAATATTCCATTAGTTAAAAGTTCCTCTCTATCCCTGCACCTTAAGTCTTTTCTCACTAATAGTAAAATCTGTGTGGAAAAGAAAGACCGAATAGGTAAGTTAACACTTCCGTCTTTCAGTCACATGCCATGAACTGTTTATGTATGATTTGTTGAAATCAGATCAGAAATGACAAATAAGTATAGTATGCAATGACAAATAACAAGTATAGTATGCTTACAATCATCTAAGTAATTCTAGTTTTACTAAAATTTAAATGCTACAGTTGTGAGGATAAGTGAAGATTACCCATTGAATTTATGGCCTGGTTAATGCTGTACTTCAAATTGTCCATGCATTTATTTCTGCCTAAAGTTACAACAACTTGAAAGCACGTATGCTATTTCTTATGGGGGAACAATGCAGATGTATACCACAGGAGCTTTCAGGGGAAGAAGTTTCCTTCTATCTCCAGTTACTAACATTTTGCAGATGACAGAAGACACCTAGGAAGTCAGCTGACAAGCTAATCAACTGTGAATAAGCGCAGCACTAGCTAGAGAAAGCTACAGCATGGCTGCTTGATTTCCTAAACTGACATAAATCAAGATACAGAGCGTGCCTTAGCAAAGTGCAAGTAGGAATTTTTGTTAAGAAGCTGGTTTGTTTTTTCAACAACACAAAATTGTCATCCACTGACAGTGAACACAATCCTTAAAAGAGATAATAAATAGTAAAAGAGCTTTTGAGATATTCTCTCAATGTTGAAATCAGTTCCAGCTACTCAGTTTACCAAGTCTTTGTTTTGTTTTGTTTTAGTTTTGCACAGGCATGCAAGAGGCAGAATAAGCAACAAGCAGGAAATAACGGATAGCGAAAGGTGCTTGACTGTCTATCGTTAGCATGCAGGTGTCACAAGTTAACTATAGCTTCATTTGGAAACCATAAATAAGCATATGCCTGGGAAAGTGATAGTTTAGAAGCAGCGGAAATGCAGCTTGAAAAGCTTGATGCAGAAGGAGGATTAGTGTCACCAGAAAAAAGATTTCATTTGAGGAAAAGAAACACACATTGGTCTTCTGGGTAGGAAATCCCTTGAAGAAAACTTGAAGAGTTACAGTAAGTTTAACTTTAATAAAATGCCAAATTAAACTTACTCAAACTTTCTCAAACAGTCTCAAACATAAGAGCTATTTGAGACAGCTGAGTAGTTTTGTTTAGTAGTTTTCTAAATCTTATTTTAGGCCGAAGTATCCTGTAAGAACATATCTCGAAAATCCTATTCATACAGGGAAGAGAAATTCCCTGATTATTAGTATTCAGGTTGGTTTCTTACAGGTGAAGGATATCAGACTTAACTGCTCTCAAAATCAAAAGGAAAATTTAAAGAACACTTAAGATATCATCTACAATTTTAGTCTGCAAAATTTAGGATTTTTTTCTTCTGTATAAGAATGATTCAAAAACTTTATTAATGTGTATTATTCACCCTTTCATGATACTGGAACATTGAAATCTTAAGGTACATATTCAATTTATATGTTCCTGTTACTCTCAGTACCCTTCACTATGTCCTGTATCATCGAGAATTTCGGCTATCTTTTAAATCCTGGATGCAATCTGGTGTAGCTGAACTGGTGCTTCTCCAGAAGTTGTAAAGGGCAAAAAAGCAAAGAGTCATGAACTATTACACTGTAATGATGACACTTTATAAGAATCAAACTCAGAGTAAGAAGGACATGACATAGTAACAAAGTAATATACAAATCAAGAGTAGTGTGTTTCAGTGAGTATTTTGAGATATAGTATAAGAATATACAGTAAAAGAAGCCTAGGCCTTGTATGGCCTGTTGTGTATGGCCTGTTGTGTAAGTCAAAAAAGATGAAACCGATCCCATACCCATTAAAGTTATGGGAGCTGTTGTTTATAGAACAGGGATCACCCTTTGTATTCATCTGTTTGTAATTTTTGAAAATAATCTGAATTGTCTATTTTGGTGTTCCTTGCTTGACTCCTGTGTATACATAGAAGCATCCAAGAATAAGCAGTCTCAAGAAATTATG
The DNA here is from genome assembly GCF_003343035.1 of Apteryx rowi. Taxonomy (NCBI): domain Eukaryota; kingdom Metazoa; phylum Chordata; class Aves; order Apterygiformes; family Apterygidae; genus Apteryx; species Apteryx rowi. The sequence goes on along the minus strand of NW_020450916.1, from coordinate 2,110,232 downwards.
TGGGTTTTGATCCATAATGAGTATAAAATATTTTAAAGCATTTAAATAATAACAATTGCAAATCTTTAAACATTATTGTCTTTTCTATTAACTAACTAGGCTAAATGTTTTAATTCACTGTTCACTTGTTTAAAAAAACATAAAAAGATACGAGTGCGAGACTTAGTTGTTTACATATTTTAAAACAGCTGTGCCTTTGGATGAAGACACCTGTAAATTAAGAGGGGCTTATTCTTAAAATAAAGTCACAGTCCAAATTTTTTTTTTCCTTTCTGTGCCAACTAGCTATCAATCTGCTTATTCTTAAACACAATGTTCAAGATATAATGGTAAAACGAAATATTTAAAAGTGTTTTTTTCTGTTATGTTCACTTTTGCCTAAGCTTAAAGGTAATGCTGTTTATAGAAAGGTAAATTATGGATAAGTATATTTAAACTCTAGTTACTTATATTTTAAAATGTTCTTCAGAGTTTTGACGATCTTGGTTTGATATAAATGGGCACAGTCAATATCTGAGTCAGAAAGGCTAATGTGTGTTCAAAACTGTTTCTGCTTCTTTTCAGTTGTCAGTTATAATCTAACCAAAGTATTATAAATATTCCAGTTCTCTCAGGAAAAATAATCAAGTGCACCAACTTTTTCTGCACAAATCACTGCAAGTTACGTTGTTTTTCCTTCATTGGGTTTAAGTGGAAAGAAAGAGGGCAGTCTTAGTAGTAGAAATGGTAGCATAGGTTTTTCTGATCTGTAAAGGATGCCTCCATCATCAGGCTACACTTAGAGGTGTACTGTAGGTAATTCTGCACTCCTGTTACCTGCAGCGGCTGTGTACCTCATAGTCTTTATTGCATTTATTGCCTGTTTCACAATTCAGGAAGTGAGGATCAGTGACTAAACCTCAGATATTCAGATAGCCATCTCCTGGTGAAGTCATTCTTCCAAGTCAGAATTGCTCCCAAGTCTCTTTTGTTCAGAGGAGACATTAAGGAAGCTGAGGCACTTTTTCGAATAATAACCTTTAGAGATGATGTCTAAGAAAATGGAGATTGCCAAGTGAATCATTCCCATTCTTTGAAAGCTTAGAGGAATATTCTCAGTGTTTCAAGAAATCCAGGACAGGAAGTGTATGTGTTTCTGCCTTTGTACTTCGGGTTTTTTTGAGTAATCAAGCCAAGAACAATGAGTCAGTTGGCTGAGGTGAAAATCTAACTCCTCTTGAAAAAACAGAAAATGAACTTCAACTCATTTTAGCATCTCTTTTTTTCCCTTAGTTTCCCACAAATCATTACAATTGATGGAACTCTATATTCATGCAGAATTAATGAATATGGGACACCCCAGGTTGCATTAAAGTCATAGCAGAACAGTGAATGTTTACTTAAAAATAAAAAAAAGTTGAATTACAGATATGGTTAAAATTGGGGCTCCATGTTAGTCTTGGTACTGTTTTACACAGAAGTTGCCAAGTAAGTTCTTGTGGTTTTCAATTACATTCCTATTATAGGAGGAAAAAAGGCAAACAAAAAGAAGACCTCAAAATGAATTAACAATTTCTTTTTCTACCAGATTTACAAAGCATTTTGTTAAGTGGGAGGTGTAGGGAATTTTTTCATTGAAAGAAAATTTCAGTGTAAGAAAGATCCCTACAGAATAAACATATTGCACAGGAAAATTTCAGCAGTGTAGATTAATTAAAAATTTCCATTTTATTCTTCCTTGTGGAATATATTATTTTACACTGGATCATCCCAATAGAGTGTATTTTGATTATCAAGCCAAATTGCTGGTTTCCCTGTATTATTCCGTGTTAGTCTGTGTCTAGGTGAGTTGTTCCAGTGACTTAATGCAGGTCCTTGGAGCCCCTCTGTGGCCAAGCATCCCGGCTGGTTTTCCTTACTGGGATGCACTCTGATCTTCTCTTGGGCTGGACTGCAGTAGCATTCTGGACCTGGGAAGCTAGAAAGAAAAATGCAGTAGCAGGTTTGTGAAATAGCTGCCTTCATAGTGAATAGCCCTGAAGTAGCTTAGAGGCAAACTGAAGCCAAACACATTGATTTGAAAGTGTTGAAGCACCTTATTTTGTCAAAACAAAATGTTTAAACATATTCAGATTAAAATTCTTAGAATTTTTCATTCTAGCAGCAATATCAAACTAAGGCAAAAATGAATTAAGATTTACCAAAAGTCACACAGGTCATTTCTGGGAACAAATCTCCTGAAGTCCTAGGATTTGGGCACTGTCTAAAAAGTTTACCATTATGCAAGGCAGGCTATGACCTTACTGTCTATTACTTATGCCACATGATCTTTCCAAGTGCTCTTGTTAGCCTACAGTAAATACAAAGTATAATCCTACATTGAAACTTAAAATTTACAGAGGTATTTAGCATAGAATTGTTGTGTGCTGAAAGTTCACACTGGGCTTACCTACAGCAAAGTTATCTCGTTTCTAAGTTGTCAAGTTCAGCATAATTTCTGAAAACTTGTCTCAAAGTGTTCAGCAGTGAGCTGAAAAAGCAACAACTTTATGTTTTGAGTTATTGACTTTACTGTGCTTTAGTTCAGGGCCTCAGGGTGGATTCATAAAACCTTTAGTGCCGTTAGCACATTTTCTCTGATAGTCATGTTCCTTAGAGAATGGTACAAAAGAGAAACTGCACTCATATTAAAAATACAGGGATTTAGCTGACTTCCGTTTTTTTAGCTTTCAAAAGATACTTTCCTTCCATTATTTCCAGAAGAAGGAAATGTACCTGTCCTTAGGGTTATTTGTGTTTCTCTTACTTAGATATGATTTATGGAACTAAATTAAAATGCAGCTGATTCCTAACAATAAATGTTTTAAATAAAGCAATGTATTGAGAAATGTCTCTGAACTGGGTTAGAGAGTTAATGATGAAATAACAAAATCAGTTAGCCTTTCATGTTGTGCTCTAGGTTCATGTGTAAATGTGTTTGCAATTCCCAAAAGAGGTTTTTTTAAATATGACTCAACTAATGTAGACCCAATTATTAACAAGAAAAGCACGCTTCAGTTTTGAGTGTGTGCGAGTATATGTATATGTGTGTGTGTGTGTATATATATATATATACTATATATATTTTTGATGAGGCAGGAGAGTCTAGAGACCAAGACTTCCAACTCAAAAGTTTACTACTTTGTGATCTTCCTTTCACCATCTTAGTGAAATTAAGCAGTGGTCTTCATTCTGTTTGAAGTGAATAGGCTTTCACAGGACAAGCATTTATCATCAGCACCTTTCTTGGCACACAGCAAGAAACCTCAGATTTAATTTAGTCAAATTACTGCCAGTGTATGTTTGTTCTGCCCTCACAGTTTGACCCACTGGTTCTATTTATATACTTAGATGTCACCAACAGTGTAATATCTCAGAGCTTTAAAGAAATTAATGCATAGATGTTTGCCCTATTGTAGCACAAGTTGAACAGCTTGTTTATGGCAAAAGGTAGACAAGGTTGGAGAGGGTAAATGCTGAGCAGCCCAGACAGTGGGCAGGTGGCAGGGGAGGTAACTTGCAGAAAAGAGAAAGAGGAAAGAGGCAGATACAAGAGAGATGGCTGAGAGACGGTGAGAAACAGATCTAAAATAGGAAGATTGCAAAGGGTCATCAAGAGAGTGATTGCTATAAAGACTGCCTAACTCACCCAATAATGTGTGCACTCTCTGTCTTCTTGATTACTGGCTTTCTGCAAGGAAGGAGCATAACAGGAAACATCACAGTGGGCTGGACCTGGAAAAGAAAAGCAAAAGAGAATTCAGGATGCCTGCAATATATAATAATGCAGAATATATATGTCTATATATTCTGAGGTAATATATGTATGCGATATATAAATATATAAAAATATATGTATTGCACAGAGAGATGGATACAGGATTTAAAGGAGAACAGAAGGAAAGATCAGTCAGCACTCTTGTGATTCATCTTAAAAAGCTGTAAAAAATACAGAACATACAATATATATGTTAAGTATATATATATATTCAGTGTGTGTATATATATATATATATATATTCACACAGAATCACAAAATGGTTGAGGTTGGAAGGGACCTCTGGAGATCATCTAGTCCAACCCCCCTGCTCAAGCAGGGTCACCTAGAGCACGTTGCACAGGATCACGTCCAGGCGGGTTTTGAATATCTCCAGAGAAGGAGACTCCACAACCTCTTTGGGCAACCTGTTCCAGTGCTCTGTCACCCTCACAGTGAAGAAGTTTTTTTCTCACATTCAGGTGGAACTGCCTGTGTTTCAGTTTGTGCCTGTTGCCTCATGTCCTGTCGCTGGGCACCACCAAAAAGAGTCTGGTCCCATCCTCTCGACACCCTCCCTTCAGATACTTGTACACGTTGATAAGATCTCCTCTCAGCCTTCTCTTCTCCAAGCTAAACAGGCCCAGCTCTCTCAGCCTTTCCTCATAAGAGAGATGCTCCATATTCACATACATAGATACACAGACTTTTTGTGAATGCGTTCATGCATTTGTTCGTTAAGTGATTCAAGCATATTTTCCTGAAATGGCTCCTTCTATTTAACTTTACATATATGAAAAAAAAAAAAAAGAAAGAAAGAATAGATCTGTGGCAATGACTAGAAAATTTTTTTTGTTCTCAGACCTGGCTATGATACCTGATGCGTGAAATGCCTGATTCTTTTACATGCACCTATGGATTTTTTACCCCCGGTATATTCACTATGTGTGTTGGTTTTCCTTACTAGTGAACTACATCAACATTAAATGTAGTCTGTTTGTAGTTTGGTCATTTAAAAGAAGCCAGTAAAATTTTCTTAAGTATTTTGCTTAGCTTTCTGCCTTTGTGTATGAGGATGCATGTAGAGAAAGTGATTGAATATTATAAGATATTTCTGTTACTCAGAATAGGGGAGGGAAAATCTGTTCTGCAACTGGAATGATTAAGGCTAATAAAAGATGTTAGTGGCTCTAATCTCCTTCATTTTAATTTCCAAAATGTCTTTTTTTTTTTTTAAGTAACAAAATACCCTAAACTGACAATACTTTACCCAAATTGCCAAAAGCAATTTGGCCTTTAATGAAGCTATTGTGGGCTGGAACATTTTGATCAAGCAGTGCAGATTGATATGTTTTGCTTGATACAATTCAGTAAATGTACTGTTCTTGTAGAAGTTGAAGTTTGAGTCTGTTAGGAAGAAAAGTACAGCTGACAAAGTTTCTTTGGCTTGCAATAAGATTTTGTCAAGTTAATTTGTCAATTAGCTTTAGATGATAAACTGATACACATCACTGATCTTTAAAAAGCAAGTAATTTTTTCTATTAGTAAGAAGCATGCATAGGCAGGCAATTTCAGGGTGATACAGATGCAGCATGTAAAATACTGTTGATCACTATTATAATTAACTTTTTAAATTCAAGTTTGCAAATGTGTGGTTGAGAAGACCAAAATTGTTTTGGCAGCCAACCACCATAGTAAAGCTAATGAAGATTAAGAGTCCTTTCCCTGTTTGCCTGTGCTTCTGCACCTGGCTGTGGAGGAAGCCTCTCTGAACTTTCCCCATGCTGCAGACTGCTGCCTGATAGCGATTCCTCACACGGTTTGCACAGTGGCTGTGAGACTGGCTGCTTGCTAGAACAGAAACCTAAATTACAGGCAGGCTAGATTTACCCTGAAAAGCAGAGTAAATGAGACTGCACAGGTATTCACACTAATCACTCAGGTATTTCTCAGAGCCACTCAGCTGTTTTTACAGTTCAGCTTGCTGTGTAGACATATCTTAGCTTCAAGAGACACTAGGTAAAATGCTGGCATCCCTGACCGCAAAGTAGTGTTCTCTCTTAACATCAGTCATGTCAGGTTTACATCCTTTTTGTCCACTTATTCCATCAAATGGAAAATCCCACTTAATACTGCTTGTTGTGATGTGCACAGTCATCTGTTAGCAAGCTAGCCTGAAACCACTGATGTTTTTTAGATTGACCTATAAATAGATAGTAATGGTGTTTTCCTGTAGCTGACTTGGGTTACACAGGTTAGTATAGTATTCCTTGAAACATCTAGTTTCCTTTGCTGGTCTCTATTTACTTTTTCTTGCTTTCTGTGCTTTAAGATTTTCAGTATCTACCTTTGCTCATAGAATTTAATGCTCCAAGCAAGTCCAGGTGGTATTTTGTATATGCCTTGGAGGTGGTGGCTGGCATAGTAGGAGCCAATAGTAATTGCTATCTTTGGTTCAGATAACTGGTTTTGAATGTGTTTTAGTACAATACCAAAAGCTAGCATATTGTTTCAAAATGAATGTTTGTTTTTACGATGTTCCTTTTAAATATTTGGCTAAAAGACCTCCCAATTTAGGTACAGCAGGATAAGTATCTGTGAGAGAAACAGTAAGCATGCATTTTGCTATCAAGTTAACAAGTCTAGCCAAAATCAGCAGATTTTCAGTGCTTGGACCAGGCTGAAAACACTCCTTACTAGCTAGTAAAGAGAGCAGGAATCTTCAGAGTATTTAGTATATTGAGCCCATTGAAAATGAGATTTTATCTGGGAGGTTCTTATTTCTTTCCATTAAATTTAGAAAGAACCAATGGCAATTAGATTCTAGATGACGTGCTGAAAACAATTTGAGATAATTTAGGACTTTAAAATCCTTTTCTTTGGGTGCCTAAAGTAAGGATATAACTTAAGATGTTTTGGGCTTTACATTTTATGTGAGCTATTTCATAATGAATTGCATCATCAACATTTGTACCTCTATCAGCTGGCTGCATAGTTTGCATTTCCCATGCAAAAACATGGCTGTACAAGCAATTACCTGATTATAAATGGATATGCAAATTTTACTGGTATGGACAACTATGGTCAAATTTGTGGGAGCCAGATATCTGGCTGGGAACAGATATCTGTTTGTTTGATTCTGTATATTCTCTCTAGGGGTGCATAAAATCCATCAGTTACTTAAGCCTTTAAAATAGAGAAGGAGCCGAATACTGATGTTGATAACAAAATTCATATTTAAGCAAGAGGAGGTACTTAGTGGATCTTTGCAGGTTACTACCTCTCTATGTCTGAAAAGAAAGATTTAAGATATGATATAATAGATAGTAAGATAAGATATTAGTATCTAAGAGACTTAGTAGCTCAGAGAGTGAGTGCTGGGTACATGAAGCAGATGAACTGTGTAGTATCATAGGAAGAGACACAAATGAGTTCCAAGGGAAGCACAACATGATAAATACATTAGGAGTTGAAGGACACAAGACTGGAAGAGTAGTATCAGTCCATAGAAAACACAGGAATCCATTTTAGTTTTTTTTAATTAGGGTTAAATTGATTTAAAAAAACCCACCAACAAACAAACAAAAACAATCAAAACCAAAACCATGATATTATGCCTATTCTTATTTAAATACAACAGCACTTTCTGTTGATATGATTTTACTGAAGTAAATGGAATTAGATAAGTGTGAAGTTGTAATAAAACTGGAAAACCAGTGATTTAGTAGATTTAGATTTGTCATAGTTTCACTGTAAACTGTAGCACTGTGAACCAGGACAGAAGAACAGACTGAACTATTACGATCTGAATAATATGATCTCTAAATTGATTTCAGGTCAATATATTTGAAAATTAGTGAGGAAAATACTCATTTAAACTATGTTTAAAGGTAGCCAGCGCCATTTAATAAGACATGTTAAGAGTTTCCTCCTGCAGCCCTTGTGCTCTTGTACGGCATCAGGGGATTTCCATGTGTTGTTGTGTCTAGCTGTGTTTACACATTCAGAAAATTTTGTTCTAAATAGATACAGTGCTCACTAGGACATTTACTACTTTTATATGCACAACCATGTTCTTGGCCTGGGATCAGCCCAAGCCCTGCATTTTCTGTACAGGAGTGAAAGGCATCCGTCCTTCCTCATCCACCTGTCCAGCCGCCATGGACAACCGAAGCTACTTTGCAGAGGTGTGACACTGATGTGACAGTTACACAGTACCTGCACAGTGGATCTTGCTGTTTTGCGGTTCCTTGTACTTCCTATGACAGGGCAAAAACTTCTCTTTTCTGCTGAGACCAGCTCCAGGAAAGGAAACTTCTTTCCATACATGGTAGCTAGTTTCTGCAAGGCCAGGGCTGCTTTCGGGGCCTTGTCGGCACTGCATGTTTTACCCAATTTTTGCCCTTTCACAGCCTTTTCACCCCACTTCTTCTTAATCCAGGTCTGGAAACTGGGGGAGGCAGAAAGCAGGCTTGTGGCTATGATATGGTTTACATTAAAGATGATTTACAGTTGATGGACAGCTCAGAAACTGTTCCTAATTGCTTTTCAGGGATGTAACACTGTGCTAATACCCACGCATTGCAAGCGGAGGCAGATCACAGGTAGTTCTGACCTGATTTTCTACTCAGAATACAGCTGCAAAGGAAACAGACTGACATACGGAAAAACACAAATTTAATTTTACAACAGAAAGAATTTACAAGTCCCTAAGCATTAAAAGATAATAGACATATTAGTCTATATGAATGTGAGTAGCCCTGTTGGATCTGATGTTTATATACACTAAGACTCCTTTACATGAATGGGACACTACAGAGAGCTGTTGATGAAAGAGCAAATTAAAATTACTTACACTTTCAGGTCTCTTTAGAGAGCCACCATGAGATGAGGGAGAATAAGTAGTTCATCTCAGAATGAAAAAAAGAAAAAAATTCAGTTGGGCCCAAAAATCATGAGAAAGGGTTAATATGTTCCGCATAATAATAAACAGTGATTTCCCAGGAGGCCTTTTGACTGTTACTGGGAATTTTACTCATGTCACTTAGGCATTTTTGTAAATCCTTTCCTTGTCTCTCAGATCTAGTTAGGAATTGTTTCCGTTGAAGCCCATTCCGTTGAATTGTTTCCATTGAATATGGAAAAATAGAAGTTGCAAAGGAGCATCGTTCACTATATCTGTATCACCATATCCAAAAAGACCATTATTCATTTAAGGGTTAGTGCAGAATTGGTCTTTCTTCGGTCAAGGAAAGTAAACATCTAAGAAAAAGAATAATTCAGGTAATTGACACCAATGAGTAAACATACCTCTGTTTCTGCTGTGTTTGCACATTTTTCCTAGTATAGTGTAAATACATAGGATTGGTCAGGGGCATATAGAGAAGGCAACCTGAGATTAATTAGAATCTTGTTGTCTTTGCTAAAACTGTAACTAGTATTTTTATTCCTGGAGATCCCTTGTTAGAATAACAAAGATTGCACACAAAAGCAGCACAATCAACAGCAATTTAAAAAAATGCCGATAGAAAAATGGGGAAAAAAAAAAGGTTGAAATCTCTGTGAAATATGCTGCTATAGCTCCCGCTCTGTAGCTACTCTACAAAGAACAGATATGTCAGGCTATTGGTGGCTTTTTTCCTGCATGCAGGCCTGAAGTCAGATAGGCTTTGATTTTAGACAATGTCTTAAGTACCCATTTATTAATTGACCTCTTCCACCACATTTAGCCAGCACTATGTGGAAAGGAACCAAAAAGCCAAAAAAATATGGTAGAGTTTCAGAGCCAGTGGCATTTCCCGTTTTGAAAGAAATTTGACGCATAGGACATGGATAGCCACCTGGAAAGATGCAGTGGACATAGCAACCTGACTGAATGTAACCCAGATGTTTTCATTTTGAGTGTTACTTCCTTTTACGTTTTTCTCTTAGCTATCAGCAGCCTTTATTATGCCACAGGAACTTAAGTCCAGGCTATCTCATGCAGGAAGGTAATTAATGAACTGCAGGTTAACTTTCCCTTTGGAGCAGTCACCACTCAGGCACAGTAACTCAGGGCTGGGCATGGTTCTGCTGCATCAGCTCAGCCCTGGGGAGGTCAGTCAGTCTCCTGCTCATATCAGGGACAGTCCTCAGTCAGGATTGATCTCTCTCTCATTCTCTCTCTTTCTCTTCTTGGTCAATGGACAATTTTCATGATCATTTTATTCTCGGACATTTTTTCCTAGATATTAAAGATATTTTGTTTCTTAGATATTTGAATATTTTCATTGTTGCAAGTACATTGTAGTTGCAAGTACATATATACACACACACACACCTGTATATACATATATATATACACGTACATATATAGAATTAAAAGTATTTGTTATACTGCTTACCAAATAGCAGATTACAAGAAAGGTGTTCATGATATGAGAAAGGGCAGTACGGTTTGCAGGTCAGTTAACATTTGAAGCTTCTGGGTATGAGAATGTTATCAAGTCATCTAGATAATAAGGTAATAGATGATCTTCTGAGAAGTGCAAATAAACAGACATAGGCTGAGAAACTGATGTAGGTGAAGAACAATTTAACACACACAATTGCTGCTTATACCTCTCCCCCAAAATATTTTTAATGAAGGAATGAAAGTCCAGTATTGTTAACCCCTGGCTGAAGTTTTCTCTCTTGCTGCAGTAATCCCATTCTTAAAGGCTTGCTTATGTGATTACATGATTGCAAAACAAAAACTCAAATCTTTACCAGCATGTATGTTTTTTAAAATGCGTAACTAAATTTGGGTTGACTGTGCCTATTTATGACAGCCTGGTTCATTAAATGTGAATATACAGTATATTTATATCATTAAATATACAGCAGAAGTGTTTTAACATAGTAGCCTTACATTTTGAGATTTTCTTATACTTTGTAATTTTCTTGCTTTTGGTAAGTTTTGACATTTGCCCAGCCAGTTTCGCTTTCTCTCTCTCTCTCTGTCTGTGAGGTTCACTTGTAAACTGATTTAAAGATTCCATAATGACTGTTTGGCATATCCTACAGGCAAAGGTCCAGAAACCCTTTTTGCTGGCTATAACCTCAATGATAATGAGTGGCACACAGTACGTGTGGTTCGGCGAGGAAAAAGTTTAAAGTTAATGGTGGATGACCAGCAGGCCATGACAGGTAGTGTGGCGTTGTGACTTTGGGTTACTGGGGGGAAACACAAAACAAAAAATGGCAGAACTAAAATGCCTTTATTCTGAAAGCAGTAGAAACATTTTCTTTTGTCTTCTTATGCATCTTGAAATACTACTACTGCAAATGCATTTTTACACTTGATATGAATTTTACTCTAACATTGCTATTGAAATTGATGAAAACCTTCATGCTGACTTAAATGAATGTTTTTATACAGTAATTGGAGAGAAGTCATTTGATACATCACTAACAAGAAGGCAAGTAAAATGCTCTTGGCAACACACTAAATTTAAACTGAGATTAAACTCCAGGCCATCAGTGTAAGAGTGAATTTCATAAATGTTTGAAGGATATTCTGTCATATGTTTTAAATCTTACATCAACTGTCCTAAATAAATAAATATTAGGGAAGAGGTTTTCTTGTATATGAAAACAGCAATTGTGGTGGGAGGAAAAAAAATAGCATGAATGCTAGAAGATGTTACAAACATATTCCTATTTTGTATCAGAAATGATAATCGAGCAGGGTGGGTTTTTTTTGCTTTATTGTGTTAAAGATAAGTCTTATATGCATGTGTTGTTCCCTGGCTACTAGCCCTGATTCCTTGCCCAATGCAACATGTGTAATTTTTTCTTTTTTTGAATAATTAGTCTTTGTTTTCATGTAGTATTAAATAGTTTTCATCTTTTGCCTTAATATTTGTTCAAATAGTAACAATTTTGATGATTTTTAAAATGGAAAACAGCTCATTTAGTAGTCCTTTTTCACTCCAGCAGGACACTCAAAGCCATGTCACTGCTGGAAAAATCATTGCAAATATCTTAAATCATAAAGCTGTAAAAATACATTTTATACAATTATATACTACTGGTGGATCTACTAAAGGTGAAGCAAAAATTTTCTTCATGTATGTGATGATAATTTTGGTCCCTCTCCTATGAAGGAAGATGGCCTAACTGTTTTTTTTGTTAATGTGAAAATAAAAATACAATAATGGAGCAAACATATCAAAAATTTCATCATCTTGCTGCTTCAACTGGCAACTAAAATCATAAAGTCCTTTTGGGGATATTTTCTAGTTAGAAAAAGCTGTTTGGAACTGAATAAAATACTGTATCTGAAAACAAATGCAGATTTCCTGTGCTTCTCAAGGCAGAGTTCTTATTTAGGCGTATTAAAGGTTACAGACCCATCAAAAAAATGCTGTTTTTAAATTGTAATTCAGTCCCAACTACTCAGAACAGCTTAAGAAAAGCTCCAAATGTATTTGAAGGATTAAGATGAAAATAGAAGGATTCTATCATATGTGGTCTGGTGAGGTGAATTAATAAATAAAAAACATAGGTCTGCAAATTAATGCAGTCATTCTTCACTGTGTATAACTATAGCTATAATTAGATGTCATGGTCTTATTAAATAGCTGTTAAAGCCAGTGAGAGTTTTTTCACTTCAGTTGCCTCTTGATCAAGCAGAAGTGTTACCCGTGGGTCAAACTTTCGGTACAACGCTTGCATCCTTTCCACAGGATATGGTGCCAGTACCTGTATCGGGAGCTGTCCTGTTGACTAGAAATTATTCTCAGTTCTTCAAGCTGAAAGTTGCCTAAGCTCGCATCCAGAGATGTTTAATTTTGTTCTTCACCCAAGGGGTGAAGTTGTCCCAGTACTTTGGAGGAAAAAAGCTTCCTAAACTCCATGCAGGAAGCTGTGTGACCAGTCTGTGGCCTTCTCCATCCATGAGGAGGAAGCTGGCATGAGAGAAGGAACTAGAGGGAACTTGAATTTTTGCCTGATGATGAGGGAAATCTGCTGCTAGTCCCAGGAAGGCTGCATTTTCTTCATGGAGAATCTTTGTAGTCATGCAGTACTGTGACCTTTTTTGTGACACAATGTATTGCCAAACCCTTTACCAACTAAAGTCTTTTAAGCCCATCTGGTAGAAAGTCAAATGTACGCAATGCAATTTATGTGGAGTAGCTTTAAATGCCTTGAAGGAGTAGTGGAAGTGTTGCCGTATCAGATTGGAGCTCTGTCTTGCTCAAAACTGCCTTAGAACTTTTCCTTAGATGCCCCAGCAATGCGAAATGTGGTTAAAGCATAATCTGGTACGTATTCATGTGAAAGGATTATTAAATGCTTATTGATAACATGGGCAAGAAGGGACTTCCCCTCAAAAAGTTCCAGCTTTTTCCCCCCCACCCACTGTTTTTCCTTTTATTTTTTTTAATTCCTTCTGTTATGCCATATATGAAAAAAACTGTCAGATCCAGAAAGCTTAAGCTAGAAAGGAAGCTATTAAATAATTCAGTCTGAATTTCCATCTTTTTACAGGTTAGAAACTGCCAGCTATTCATCCATGCATCGAGCTTTCTATTGCTGCATGGTTAAAAAAAGATCTTTCAGAGTCATAACTAGCTTTCATTGGAAGTTATATAGATGGTTTTGAACATTTTACTCAGAGTAAAAGAGTTTAAATACACACTGCCCTCATGCACTTTATTTTTTTTCTAGAAACATAAAATAAAAGTGGAATGAAGGAGATATTACAGTTGGTTAGGATTGGAAAGGATATCTGGCTTATTATGTTTATGAACAGAATTCACTTGGCCTTTTGTATAATGATCCATAACATTACATCAGGTAATTTTGTGCACCAACCTGACAAGTTTAAAAAAAAAATACCCAACTTGTAAGCACAAACCAGTCTCTCTGTCTCTTTTCACAACTGTAGTTGCAAATGCTGTGGAGATTTAGGTGAAGTCTCCAGTTCTATTAGCGTTTTTGCACAGCTAAAATGCTAGGAGGAGGTTTGGGATGTGAGCCCAGATTTCTGGAACTTTTTTATTACTATGCTCAAGAAAGAAATATTTTTCAGGTAGTGATTGTAGTGAGAATACTGTGCTACAGGGCAAAGCTTAGTGGATTTCTGCCATGACATTTATGCAATGCCATCTGAAGTGATATAATACAGGAATACATAACGTTTTTCCCCTAAAAGATGATCTTCAGCTCTCTCTAGCCATGACAGTATACAGCTGTTGGCCTTGGCAAAAGGTTAAAGACATTTTCAAGACAGCTCTCTGACTCATTACTGCAAGGAAGAACCCACATTCGCTAATATATCAGGAGAACTAAAATCTTCAGAATGGGTATTTAGAAACAGGTACATCAGGAGGGCTGTCTTTGGGGATTAAGACACCTCTTGCAGGGGTCAGCCTGTGTGACTGCAGATCCAGATGCTTGTGGTGTTCAAAGGTATCATCAGTAGAATCTGATCTCGTATTGAATGCACGTGCATTTATAAGCATGCTGCTCATAAATATTTATCATAAATTATTAACAATTTTCTCTTCCGTCGTTGTGTTCTGAATGATATAAACCTTGCAGACCTATTTTCACTCTTAATTCCACTGGTATCTGTACTGGTATCCCAGTGCTGTGACTGAACCAGTTTGTAAATCCGTGTTCCTGGGTAAAACCCAAATACCTACATTCATCTTGCCCTTATCCTTTCGCTCATGGCACACACAGACACTTGCTTGTGAAAGTTATGAAAGGCGCAGTTGTCTGAGCCTGCATCAGACAGTGTTTTCTGTACCACCGCTCAGCACGTCCAGTCTGGGCCGGGGCTCCCAGCCTCCTCTTGCATAGTACGTTCAGGGCAGCACAGAGGACCTTGGCCTGTCCATGCCCTTGCACGGCAACTATGGGGGTTTGTATGGAGCAGCTTGACACCAGTATTTATTCCTGTTTGCCTCGGTTTGCTGGTCACCTTTGTATTCCCTGAGCAACGCGAAACAGTGAAGGAACTGGTATATCTAGCCCACAGTTTATAAAAGGTGGATGAAGTGTTAGGATTTATTAGTAATAAAAGCTATTTTGTCACCATGCCCACACAATGTGGCCGTGAATCAGCCTTGCGATATCACTGCCCCAGATCTTTAAAATGAGCACAGTGAAAAGAAAAAGTTGTCCATCTCTAAATATGTGCTCTTTTAAAAAATGGACCTCTTTAATGGACAAAAAATTTTGGTCTGCCGTAATTTGGTCTGCATTTAATAACTGGCTTGAAAACCACCTGACCTGTACCCAGTGTGTGCTAGCAGTGTAGGTCCTTTCCTTCAGACTTGCTGTACAGTCCAGCAACTTTCAGTCTTTCTGCTTTGCCAGAGTCCTTTTGTGGCTTAGAAAGACTGAAAGTTAATTTTGAGGCTTGTCTGTGGTATGCGCCCTGCAAGCTCTTTTCAGGACAAGACAAGACACTGGCCCTTGCTGCAGGTTCTCTGCTTCCTGCCTCTCTTGGGCTCTGTCTCCCCACCGCTGTGGTTTTTCCCCACGATGAAGAGCCTGTTGCTTTCAAAGGAAAGCTCTGTCTGCCTGGCTACACAGGCTTGCGGCAGACCAGTGTGACTGTACCTAAGATTGCTTAAACAAGAAGCCTTTCTTCCTTATGTCAAGTAATGCCCCGTGGAGTAGTATCCCTAACTGTTATGCCTCTCTGCGCCATGAAACTCTAACATTGTACTTTTAGCTCTTAGTTTCATCCTTTCATTCTTCATGTTGCACTAACGAATTACACTTGCTTATGGTAAACTCCATGTCTGGTTAAGTGTAACCAAAGTCTGGGATTTCATTGGTATTTTGATATGTTGTGTTATTGTGCATCTGTTTGGAGTTCACACTGCTGGCCTTATCCAAACATACTGGTCAGTGGAAAGACTCCCAGAGATCTACTAGTAGTTTTAATGAATTTAGAAAAATCCTCTTTGAGCCAAGAATTTGCTTGCATGTTCTAAAATAAGCTATTCTGAAAAGCGTGAAATCACCGTATTTATATTTAACCGCATCATGTGCTTTGTGAGCTCCCATTTCAGATGCTAACATGTGTTTTCTTGTTACTGTTTAAAGGTCAAATGGCTGGTGATCACACAAGACTGGAATTCCATAACATAGAGACAGGAATAATAACAGAACGCCGCTACCTGTCTTCCGTGCCTTCTAATTTCATTGGTCATCTACAGAGTCTTACATTTAATGGCATGGCATACATAGACTTATGTAAAAATGGAGACATCGATTACTGTGAGCTAAATGCAAGATTTGGGTTCAGGAACATCATAGCAGACCCTGTAACCTTTAAAACAAAAGCAAGTTATATTGCATTGGCCACGCTACAAGCCTATACATCTATGCACCTTTTTTTCCAGTTCAAAACAACCTCTTTGGATGGATTGATACTTTATAACAGTGGGGATGGAAATGATTTCATCGTGGTTGAATTAGTAAAAGGGTATGTATGGATTAGCATAATGAGAAAAACGGTGAATTCAAAATGAGAAATACAATGGAAAGTTTAGGATACAAACCTTTATCTGATTGAAGGTAGCTGACTGATGAATGTTTCTGCATGTTAACCAGATTCTTATGCTTTATTGTGACTTTTTCTTTCAGATGAAGCTAGATACCTGAAAAATAAGAAAGTAAATAATAGGTATAACTTTCATAGTATTTAGCCCAAAGAAATGTTAGTTTATAGTTCTCTTGTTCTCTCTCTACAATGTATGTATGTTTTGGCATTGGAGGGGCTCAATACTTTCTCGAACCTTGGGACTGAATCTCAGTGGGTGTAAATGAATGGTGATTTCTCTGAATTAAGGTTGTTTCCCCAATTGATATTCAGGTTTATCTTCCTGTTTTACCAGTGATGCTGAAGAGTACAAGGGCATAGACAATGACAGGCGTATTAATTATCACCGTCCTTGGTATGTAAAGAAAAAGGAAACTTCCAATTTTTTCTCTCTGCCCAGGTATTTACACTATGTGTTTGACTTGGGAAATGGTGCAAATCTCATCAAAGGAAGTTCTAATAAACCTCTGAATGACAACCAGTGGCATAATGTGATGATATCAAGGGATACCAACAATCTTCATACTGTAAAGATTGACACTAAAATCACAACACAGAGCACAGCAGGAGCCAGAAACTTAGATCTCAAAAGTAAGTAGAGTAATTCCTGTATAACCTACAGCAAGGTGCAGCATAGAATGGTAGACTGAACAAGTCATGCATTTAAAGTACCATATAATTTTGTAATACTGTATTAAATGTTATACTTGATAATTAATATGTTCACAAGAAATGAAATTTTCTCCATGTTGGTCTGACAATGCCGGTTTAGTAGTAGTTCTGCAAAGTTACCTACAACTCTAAATGTATAATAATGCCACATGGATACTATACAGGAAAAAGCAGGAAATAGAAAGGACACCAAGAGTGTAAAACACAAATATCATACCAAAAGATAACTGAAAGATTCCAGAGCAGAACTAAAGGAGCTTAAAAAACTTAGGAAAAAGGCTTGGGTAAAAGTTAGCTAAGTGGAATGCAGAAACCACAGCCCAAGCTTTACGGTAAGAGTACAAAGGCTTTGCAGAACTCATGATCTGCATATTAGAGGGCTGGGGAACATTTTGGCCTCACCCTCACTGTTCAGTATTCCACACAAAACCTACATTTTTTTTGTCTACAGTTGGGAAAAATAAATACAATGCAGTATTAAATAAATAAATATAATAATAAAAAGTGTAATAAATGCAAATATTGTATGATATCTCATAAGTAAGGCAAGCTTATATGGTAATCTTCTAGTGAAACTAACAGTTACAAATACAAGTTGCCAGCCATATTAAACCACACACACACACACACACACATATATAAAAACACATACATACTTACCTAAATATGTAATATAATGTAGTTTTAACTGCAGAATGTTATAAATTTTGTTTTATAGGTCTAAAACTATTTTTTAGAGGCCCACAGAGATTCTTAAGATCCATTCTTATAAACCAAACGAACATGTATATTTTAAAATAAATAATAGTAATTAGTTGTCAGAGTTCCCATTGGAAGAGCTAATTTGCATCAAAGGAAGATATCTTTTTGAAAGGATATATAAGTATACTTTTAAAAACTTTCCTACCTAGTTAGACGTAAAATTATATTCTGGTCATATGAAAAAGTATTATGTATTTTAACATTCTTTATAAAACTTCTTGCTAGGAAAACCAAAATTTCATAACAGTCAAATAAAATTTAATATTTCAAAAGCCAGGAGGTTCAAAGTAGATATTAATATTCCATCAAGCGTTTGTTCCTTGCTGAATTTTCTTTTAACTACCTCTGAGTCACAGATAATGAGCTGACCTTAGTAATTACTCTGGATTTTGTGATATTTTGCATGTTTGCTTCACTTTAAAGTGCTGTTGAGATTGAAAGAAAGACTATGAAAACTGTATCTTGATATGTCATAACCTTCAATAAGAACCTCTTTATCAAAGATGCTTGGTTTATGAATTAAAGCTTTTTGGAGGGCTTGTGCTTCGTTCTCAGAATTGTATTTGAAAATTGTGCTGCGTTCTTTCTCGTTTGTAAATTCTTGTAAATACAGTCAATGGTTTTTAAGACATTACATTTCAGAATTATTTTTGATGCTTGAAAGAAAGCATACACCTTGTTTTTTCATAGTTGTGCTATTTTTGCAATACTAAGCAATACTTAGATGGATGTGTATGAATGTGTTTGTATTTAATCTGGTTTTGTCAGCAGATTAATTAAACAGGAGTAGGAAAAATAATACTGTTAAGAACTGATAACTGAAGTATCACAGTCATTCTATTCTAAATCTTTCTCAAACAGAGCATAGTGTTTTGGTATGTTACTTTATGAAAAAAAGTTTAGGAAAAAAAGTGCTTAATAGAGGCACTAGAGGGCACTGTTATTTCATGAAATGTACTACTTTAGTACATTCATTGCAAAATCTCATCAGTTAGGATAACCTATAAAATCCAGCATTCCTTTGTTTTCTTCACTTTGAAAATTCTACTTTTGCTTTACTCTTCTGAAGTAAAAATGTATCCATAGCTGGTGCATTTTTAACCTTGAATTCCACTGGAAATAACACTGAAGAGCATGGAAAAACATACTGAAATTTGAAACGAGGAAGGTGAATTGTATTAGATGCTGAGTTTCTGCAATTCACCACCCAGGAAATATGGCTAGTAAAAGAATAACAAGCCTGACATATTTAGTATAGTAATATAAAGTAAGCACCTTCCTCAAACAGTTCTATTGTACACAGGTCCTCAGCCTCTGTCTTCACATAGTAGTAGGTTTCATTTTTATTTTTTAAGGTGTTCTATTATATTTTGTTTGATCAGCTTTTTTAAATATGGCACCACATATATTATGAGATTTTTTGCTGTTTTGGTGGGGAGAGGGTTGTTTCAAGCTGATACATTTTAGCCAGCAGGCATAAAAGCAGAAAGATTTGCATTTCATTATTGTTTCTTCTTCCTTTATATTCGGTTGAAATCCTTTCCTGTAGCTTACTCTTTTTTTCTATTTTATGCTGGTCACGTATGGTGACACATCTCAGTTATGCTATAAACACTCCATACACTTTACTGATATGAGTAGCCCCAGTTAATTCATTGTCCTGTAGCATTTTAGCCATAGCAAGCTGGAAAATTTAAAATTGCAGTTCCCACTACTGATACCAATAATTCTGTTTAATCAGAGTTAGCATTTGTTGAAATAAAAATGTATACAGATGTTTCAGAATCTCTGTAGCTTTTCTCAGTAATTGTAGAGTTGCCAGTTTTTAAGTGCTGAAATCCAAGATAATCCTGGAAAGATGAATCAAATGCATGCAGTTTTCTGCAAGTACACAGTAAATTCCTTGCAAAGATATGACACGTTGGTGGTGTACAGCATGCACAGTAGATCTCTGGGATGCCAGTTGTCTGGGAAAGCAGACAATTGCCACAAAAGCATGGGAGAAAATTTCCAATATGCTTTTCCTTTTGGGTGTAGGATTTGGCTATATAACATAGAAAATGCATTATTTTAGGGATGGGTTCTCTGTATAGCCTACCATACAAGGTCAGTGGACTGGAGAGGGCACATGTGGAAACACTTGTATTAAATTCTCCACAGTAGTTATTGCTATTATTTGCTGGATAACCAAATAAATGATAAATTGGAGGAAAGAAACAAACAAATGAAAGCAGGCATGTTATTTTTCCTGGCAGATGAAATTAGCAAAGTGTCGTCAGGTGCGGCTTCCAACAGATAACCCATGAAGATTAATGAGTCTCAGCAATAAACGCGAGGCAGTTCAAGCCTTCCAACCTTCAGTTACACAGCAGATTTTCTTTCATGTATTTCATGAACAGATTCCCTGTCCTGCTTTCAGCGTAGCTCAGATGGTTAGCGTGGCTACAATTCAAGCTCATCACAGCCCTGTCTTGTTGGTGGTGGGACATAGCTTCTCTTTGCTTGCTATACTTGATGATGTGCTCTTATGGTCTGATGGGTCCAAGTAGCCTTGAAGGACCACATAAATGTAAGTGAAGATGCAGTTTGTCTCATGCGCTCTTGTTCCTCACTATTGCCACAGAAAACAAGTCTTCTTCATTCAGTTGTAGGTACGATAGCATCTGTAATCTGTCTTTTGTCTCCAGATTTTCTTCCTGCAGTGTGGGCAATTGGAGTTCCATCAGAAACTTTTTTGAAAACTATTTAAAAACATATGAACTGCTTTAGAGGAGGAACTCTTCAAGCATGACTTTGTACCCGCTTACACACCTAGGATTTAATCTTCCTTTTGCTTCTCTCCTACGTATGTGGGCACTATTTTAACCCCAAAGTAACTTTCAACCCATTTTGTTTAAATATCAAACAAAAACCTACAAAACCCCACCCAGAATGACTATCCCACAGAAAATTCTGATATTTTAACATTTTATTTGATAATAAATTGGGATGAAAAGTTGAAATAGCACACTTTTTCAACGAATGAACAGTTAAGGAATATTGTTTGTTTTAGGTTTAACAATAAAAAATTATGAATTTTTCTAGGAAGTGGTAGTTTGGGTACTTCATTATCCTGTGCTATTTTAGACGTTCCAGCTAAGCTTTATCCTCCAGGAGGTACTGCAGTCATGGGACTTTTATTGTGCACATTGGTGCTGACTGAAAGGAGTGCTTGTGATCAGTCCATTGTAGGAGATATGGCTCAGCAAAGGCGACTAGTCTGTGTAGAAGAATAGGAGCATGAAACTCAGACTGTAACACTTCTGAGGTACCACAGCAGCTCATTCAAGCTGAGACCACTAATGAATAGCAAAATATTTTAGGTTAGTCCTACAGATCATCCCCAGTATAAGAAATTCCTTTGATTTGCCTCATATACAATAAAATACTCTTGCAAAAAAAAAAAATCCTAATTTTGATTTTGCGCTATCTTTTATTTTTAAAAAATTGCTTTTATGGAAAATTCCCACCCAGCTCTACATTTATGATTTGATTTTTGCTGTCTTTGCAGCATTTCATGTATTTTTAAGACCTGCTTTTCTGAACCTGAGATCCATACTTTCAGCTTCTCTCACTCTGTTATTCTCTTCCATATAGCTTTCCCAAATATCCATTTTTTTAGACTCAGCTGTAAGTTACATGTTATTCCTATGCCATTATTATAACTTTATCCTCAAAAAAAGCTGTGCATATTAGAGCCTACACCAGAAAGTACCTTCCTTGTATTTAAAATTCCTGTCTGGCTCTCCTGTTGTCTGTTTTACTTTTCTTTTACTTCTGTAGCTCTTCTCTGTCCTCCAGCTTCCTCTGACCCTTCATGAGATCTGGCTGCTATTGCTGTATGTATTTGCCTTCTCATTTGCCCTTTTCTCTGATAATATGAGAACAACCTAGTTTGAAGCATCTGAAAGAAAAGTAGTCAAATTTCACAAATGCCCTGAAATATATTTCTTCCAAAGTACTTAGACTCATTTGGCAATTAAATCATCCTTGTAAACTTTCTATTTTATTTAATAAATTATCAATAGATCTACTGGCCTGGCTTATGTATAGATGATTGGTAGTAGTGAATTCATCTCTTGATATTTCATTTGCCTCTCAAAGTATGTTATTCATGCCATGCAAAAATGAGCTGACTTAGTCTTGTTCATAAAGAAGGTTTCTTGTTCCAGCAGTGGAAATTGAAAGATTTCAATTTCATACAACATTCGCCCCTGTTATTTTATATGAAGCCCATTATTATTATTGCTGAATTATATGTTCTTCTCTATATCACAAAGTCTCTGTCAGTGACGATGGTTCTTCATATTTCTACTAAGAAACAAAGCTTTGAGAAGCACAGAACAATATTTTATATAAAAAAGGAAATTTGTACAAATGAACGAGTATTAGGGGTTGAATTTCTCAAATAAACATGCATAAGTTTATTGTAATGACCTTGCCAGTGGGCTGTGGGCTCTTCATGCAGAAATAACATTCTGTTCCAAATACCGAATTCCAAATACTGTCACCAGTAAATATATCTTCATAATGTGACCTGGTGGAATAGACAATGGCAAATCCAGCTGTTGTCTTCCTAATAGTGTTGAGAAAGTGGACTCTGTACAGAGGGAAGAATACAGGACCTAAAGCTGAGAGCTGTTCTTTGAGACATCCTGTGTAGCAAATACATGCAGGCAGGTTAACAATAATCAAGAAGATAATTAGACAATGTGGTCTAATGCAAATTCTTTCATCCTCCTTTCTCTGCAACTTGTTGCATATTGCTTCTAAATAGCTACACTGTCCATCAAGCTGTGTAGATAATTTTGACAGTGCTAAGCATTTAGAAATTGTATCCAGATTTCCAAAATTATGAGATGGAAAAAAATAATTTATTGCAGTACTTCCAGACTGCATAAAAATTTAAAAGATACTGTGGTGTTTGTGATGAACTCTGTACAGTCAACAGCATCGCAGCAGTCTTTCAGGTCACTCCATGGTGAAAGAAACTTTTTGCTTTCTTCTGCTTCTTCTCTCCTACTCTGCTCCCTCTCTCACACACATACATGTATCTATATTTGCCTACATACCTACAGCTGTTTGGCATGCAGGTTATTAACATAGTTCATTGTGGAGTTTCTTTCAAATCCATCTGGAATGCTAAGTAAAAATTACATTAAGGCTAAGACAAGAAACATGTATGCTCTTTAAACACATTAAAAAAAATTTGGATATTTATCTAAAACATATCCCATTGACAAAGTTCTGAACTTTTGAAGATACTCTTATTAGCTACTGGGAATTTTAAGTAGGTCATAGTCTCAATAGGGAAAAAAATGATAGTTTTGCTTCTGGTTGCATTTGTGGATGCTACACTGTTCGTGCCTCTCTGAGACATATTCTTTGAACCTGCTTCTAGCACCCCCCTGAGAATCATGTCTTAAACTTGTTTTCAGAATGTGTTGCCATGGGTATAGTATAGCTGTCTTAACAAATCTTGGAATTATGACTGAGCAATCCTTGTTGCAAAAGAGCCGATTCATTTAATGTCCTTCAGAGTCAAAGTGATTGTCTGGATTGAGAGGTTGATAATATAACATAAAACATTTTCCCTCTGCAAATCTACATTCAATATGAGAAGATTTTTTAACCTCTGTTGGCTTCTCAGTGGCATTATGTGGAGAATCTTGCATGAGGTACTAGCTAGGGGATGAGTTTTGCAGATGCTGCTAGTCTCTGAGGTCCAACCTGCCTCTTGGAAAGAAGAATCCCTTGCTGTGTTCATTTTGAAACAAGCTCTGCTAACAGCGTATGTTGGCTATTGAAACAGAAATTGAGTAAGTGATTGCAGAAGAATATCACTAGGAAGGGAAATCTGAATACACTGTAGCATGAAAATCCCTGCTTCATTAGATTTTGTCTATTTTTCAGGTGTGTACAATGTACAAAAGTGGTGAGAACAGGAGAGAAATGAAGGACGTTTGATATGCTTGAATGCCTCACTTCTCCACCACAACCATCCCCCTCAGATACAAAGTAATTGGCATAGCATCAATTCTGTGGGAGATGGATTACCGTGCACATTTATATGGCAATTAGATTTTATTATTTACCATTTAACATG
Source organism: Apteryx rowi (assembly GCF_003343035.1). NCBI lineage: Eukaryota > Metazoa > Chordata > Aves > Apterygiformes > Apterygidae > Apteryx > Apteryx rowi. The sequence continues at coordinate 2,086,288 of NW_020450916.1, read as the reverse complement.
CATCACCAACTTGCCTCACAGTCCATTGGACAAGCAGACTGCTTTGGTTTTAAATCCATTTAATCTTTTTCAATGCTAGTGCCTTCCATTTATTCTTCTGAACAAAAAGTAAAGAGAAATGCAGTGACTGGGGATATGAGAATTGTTATTGGTGAGAAAAATTTGTAATGTGTTTCTTTTTTTCTTGTTTGAGAATACATATAATTTGAGAACTTGATTTATACTTTCTGGGGAAGTGGTGGATTTTAACCTGAACTATTTTAGGAGAAATTTGGGGGAATGCTTGGACTTAATGACTTACCTTTATGATTTCTACTTTTGTCTACTGAAAACGCAGCTGCTAAGGACATTTCTCCCCACCCCCAGTTTTATCGTAGCTTTACTTGCCTCTCTTTTAAATCTAATTTAACAAAGTTGTACTTGCTTGTGAAACATAAGTATGAAGGATGTTATCCTTTGAGCAGGTTTGAACAAGGCCAAAAAATGTAATAAGAATGAAAGCTGAGATACCAGCAGAAAGCAAAGTGCAGAAGTGAAGACCACATCAGGCAAAGCTAAGGTATATAGTAGTGCATGGCATAACAATAGGATGAGAAGAATAGTTTCTAGACAGAAGCATGGTTGTGCCAAGTGTGTAAAATCTGCAATGCAGCAGTCATGAGTAGCATGATGTGATCAGGAGACTTGGAGAAAGGTAGAGCAGCAGGTCTGTCTCCAGGGTGGACTGCCATAGAAATTTGTGGCAAGAGAGTCTGCAAGGTGCTCTTTCTTGGTGTGCCCACCAATGAGTTATCTCTAGTGCTTTCTTCATCTTCACTGCCTTCTTATTTGTCAGTGTGAGTGAGGGTCCAGTGCCACAATTAAATAGTAAAAAGAATAAGCAATATCAGCCAATGAAGTAAATATCATCAAAGTTGATAAATCTCTTGGTAAATAGTTACAGTATGTCCTATATGCCAATAAGGATGACTTAAGAAAACCCACAGTGCCAACAACATGTTTTCTTTTTTAACAAATGAAGTTTTCAGGCAAGATAGGGAAGGCATTGTAGAGTTGGGCAGAAAAAAACAGTTTCTGTCTTCCTTCCCAAAAGTGTGATTTGCTAACCCATAGGAGGTTGGTGTTTTCATCTCCCTTCCTTTCTTTAAATATAGCTCTTTGCCTTGCTTGGTTAGCAGTACAGTCAGCATGCAAGAGGTATGGCAGCACCTGTCACATCATACAACAGGACAACTGAACTAGCTGCCATTTCCCTTCCTTGCTTCTTAAGTTAAAGGCAGTATAGAACTGATGGAATTTGTCCTTCCAACAGGGAAAATATTTGAAAAACCTACTTTTCTTCAAAAAATATCTCATCAAAACCAAAAGACTTCAACTACAAAACAATATGGAAGCTACATAATGGATTTTCTGAAGTGAACAAGTGGGCCTAAAACCCAAAGGCTACATGTTCATGTCTTCTCCCAAGTGCCTTGCAAGTGGTAGACAAAATTGAGTCATGCTTGGTTCTAGCACCAAACAGGCTTGTGAATGTGCAGCAAGTGCATACTCCCTACTGTAAGGGGAGATTTGAAAAGCCATATGCTGGAGCGTATGTGCTGCAGAAGCTGTGTAGAAGCATAATTCAAATCTTTGTCAACTGTCCTTAGATGTATTACTTGGGTTATGAACACAGCAGCCTTTTTGGCTTAATCAGAAAAGAACAATTATATTTCATCAACATTTTTTTAAGTATCAGAAACTGGATTTTTTGATATGGAACAAAACATAAAGCTTTTTGTCATGAATAATGAAAGTGGGAGGGAGAGACTTGAGAATTGCTACTCATCTAATATTTAGAATATGCATTTACAAAGCTTGAGATTCAAATGTTTGTCCTCCTCATTCAGAGGAGAATTGTTGAACCTGGCTGTCCAGCATTCCTCTGACTCTCCTAGTGCCCCCAGCCCTTAGCTATTTTAAAGTGGGCAATGGTCCTTTCCTTGTTCTGGTCAAGAGATTCTGTTCTGAATGCGAGAAATCTTCCTAATTCAATTAGGAATTTCTGGGCAGTCATATGTTTCATGGAAACCTTTTCAAGAAGGTTTCATAGTGGTGCTGCTTGCAGCTAAGGATACAAAAGTTAATCTGCTCTGGCTGTAGAAGCAATTTCCTTTCCCTTCTGTTTTTATACCCAATCCCTTTTGCAAAGTGTTGAAACCCTGCATTTGAAAGCAAAGTACTTTACCACTCTGCTGTGCCTATTATACAAAGTAAATGTATGTTAGAGGGAGGAGAAGGTCATTAAGGGCAAGTAGGCTCCTACGTCTCATTGAATGACAAAGGCAGCCATGTGCCTACCTGGCATTTGCATTTGTTACAATATCCCTGGATTCAAGATAGGGATGTTATCTCTGTATTGTGGTTAAGTCAGTGCATATTCCGGCTGTGTGAGGCTGATTTATTTTTACCTTTCCATTGCCTCAAATACAACGTGAGTTGGGACTGTCTGAGACTTATGTTGAGTTCCACCAGGCACGTAATTAAGCAATTATTAAGGCACTACAGAATTATTTCTATTGATCTTGTAACAGCAAATAATCTGTTTTATGAAGGACTTGAAGGAAGTGAGCATTTTTTTTTCTTTTGAGATTAGACTTTCTCTGTGGTATTTCTCAGTCTTTGCAGTCTTCATTCCTCTTTGCCTGCCTGAGGGAAGGAGCTGTTATATGCTTGATCATTTTGAAATAGTGTATTTGGAGAAAAGTGTGCCTGACACCTCGGCATCACCAGAGCCAGATGTTCCTCTGTTTTTTTTCTTGTGTCATGTAAAGGACTTGCAGAGATGCATGTTGTGCTTTCAGAATCCACCATGTAATGCCAGGCCTATCCATCTGTTTCTTGAGGAGCCACTCTAGTACAGTGCAGAAACATCCTTGTTCCTAGCCATAGCAGTGATTTGATACAATGTGTCATTAGAAACAAGAAAAAGAAACTTGTTTCTATAATGAGAGAGAAGCAATGAAGAGAAGGTCTGCAAATACAGTTGCAAACAGCAGCACAGGAAGAGATAAAGGGAGAGAATGTCCACTTTTAGAGAGAGTGATGGATATATGGGTCTTTTTATGCAGCACCATATAAAAACACTCCAGGGATGTCTTATTTATAGGTTACAAAAAAGCCAAACCACAATTCCTTCTACATTTCCTTATTTCCTGCTTTTTATTTTGTTTTCTTTTAAACATGGAACCATATTTGAATGAACAGTACTGTTGCATTTCAAGAAATAAACACCCCCCATGTAAAAAACCAACCAAACAAAACCCCCCAAACCACGGATTTTAGAGAGTGAGGTAGCCTAACTATTCAGATTAAACTACTTGTTTCCTGAGCACTTTTTATATGCTGCTGGTACCATTATAAACACGTGATTAATAATTCCCTCTCTACTAGTAATTTGAAGACAGTGGTAATCATTGAATTAAACAGTTTTTGCCCACCAGTATATATCACATAAGAATTCTTAGTTGAGGACACAAATCAGGAAAGGAGGCAAGTGTGAGCGGTGATGTGTCACCATGACAGTAATGCCAAATAATAAGTTACTTCTGCTACTTATTCAAGAAGAAGAAATAGACAACATCTTCCATTTTTATTTTACATTTCTTTGCTTTAGCGTTTACTAAGTTCTTATTTTGAAGAAATACAGAAATTTGAGATAAATAAGATACACAACAAGGGATTAACCCTGCAAGTTTTTAGAGCGTGTAACATCCCCTTAAGCTATTGGGAAGTAGGCAGTAGTAAAGTCATACTACTCTTTTAATGGAAGCGGAGAAAACTATGTTTTCTGAACCCCTACTAATATATGTTCCATATACGAGTATTTTCATTTGCAACATGTTTTGCAATTCTGTCTTGTTTGAAGTTGTGATGGATTGAGTTTTATAGGAAGCCAGTTCTCCATTGTGGTAACATGGAAATGAGGCATGATAAATGATTAACTGAAACAAAATAGCTACTCAAAATATTTTTGATGGCAGGTATGAAAAAATAACCAAGTAATTTTTTTTTTAATTTTCTGATGAGTTATACCTCCAGAGCCTATCCCTTAGTAAAGGTGTGTCTATCAGAGCGTACTTTTTTTTATTATCAGCAGCAAACTCAAACATGATATTAAATCTGGGAAAAGTTCAGCCTGTAGTCTTAAGAAGTGCTTATATATACTTTTTTAAAAGTTGAAGCCAAACTATGTTTTAGTCAGTATGGTCATTCATAAACTACACATTAGAGCTAGTGCAAAAGCAGAATTCGAGTTATTTCAAATATCAAAACAGTTCAAATTTTACTATAGAAAATGTTGATTTTGCAGAAACTATCTTCAATAGTATATGAAGATCAGTTTTAAGTAAGAACAAGCAGTCCTAAGGGACAGTAAGTAAACAATAGAGTTACAGTTTATGTACAGATTCTACTTAATATATAATACTTCTCTGCATATGATACCTAATTGAAAATATTCCAGTCAATATTTTCAGGAGCATATATTCTGAATTCAGTTTCTTATACTGCTGCAGTGACCTGGCCTTCTACTAGCTATTTACCATAACTGACAATTGATTATATTGTCTATAGCAGTCTCGATATACCTGAGGGATAGATCTTAGGAATTATCAGGGAATCAGTTTAAAATTTTGCAGTTTCTAAAGGTTTTAACCAATCAAAGAATAAAAGTGGTTCTGCTGGAGAATATACATGTTGAGAGATTTAAAAAGAGATTGTACATGTGTCATAGAGACTAGAACAAAAGTAACCTTTTTAGCGAAAGTATGATTTTCATTGTATTGTTTTCTGGAGTTTGACTCTTTCAAGTCTGTTACAGTCAATTAAGAGGAATTATCTTTGTATTCTGATCCAACAATAACTGAAAGAACAGTACTTCAGGAAAACTTGAAGGGTTTTATTTTCTGCACATTCCACATGAGTAAAAGATGAAGAACCTTTATTATGAGACAAGAGTTTTTGCTTTTTTTTCCAGTACAGCTGGTCAAAAAATACAGAAATTTTTCTACTGTGAATGAATTATGCCCTATTTGTAGGAACATATGGATCACCATATATTAATTTATTATGTCTAGTATCTTGCTTAAAAGATTTATAGAATACCCCAAAGCTCTAGAGGAAAGCAATATCTATTTTTCAAATTAATTGTTTACATGGAGTGGGAGGTTTCTTAGTATATGGTGCTGTAATGGTTGCTAACATTTTTTGTTGGATGGTTTATAAGACTAATAATATGCGTGTTCCTAAGCTTTTTATCTCCACTTCACTAATTCAAATATAGTTGAGGTTTAGGACTGGTATGCAGCAACTAAAAATTGTTCACAGTCTGCTAGACATTTGTTTGTTTCAGGCCATTTCCATGCGGGCAAACTGTAAAGCGTCACACACTGCACTGAATTGCACTCCCTTGCAAACAGGGGACGAAGCCAAGAGAAGCGGCAAAGGTGTGACTGCAGTTTATGCTCCTAAGTGCCAGATTCAAATTAGCCACTTAGGGTACTGATGATAGCAAGTACATTCCGAGTCCTGCAGCGATCAGATCTCCCTGCAAAGCTCAGGAAATGCTTGGGCAGCCAGCAACATTGTGTTTGAGATGAAGCAGGCGCTGTTTGGTACATTGCATGGCCTGGGCTCCCTAGTCACCCAGAGTAGGGGACATCCTGGGAAGAAGAACGTAGTGCGTAATGTAGTATATTCAGACTGTCCACTGCAGATTCCTGCTAGCACACATCATATGGTCAGTGAGGATCTAATGCGGAGGCAGGGCAAAAGTGGTGTCACTGGGTGATGCCTGGGAGTCTGACGCCTTCCTTCAACAGGTTCAGCGCTTCCCAGCAATGCAGGTGGTTTCTGCCTTCGTCCCCGAAGGAGCTTCCCTGCAAGCAGGCTCAGGGCATTCCCACCAAGCTTGCAAAGAGGCTGCTTTTTCTGAGTTTAAGGATAGAGTGGGGCAGTAAATTCATTCAGGATGTAGGGAACCGTGGTTTTGATCCTTTCTGTCTGTGACTAAAGGAATCTAACGCCTCTCACCTGCCAGGGGAGTGACTAATGCCTTTTAGCTAGAGCATGCTTTCCCTCTCTGCGGATGTCAGACTTTCTTCTGCAGCATGGCTTCAGCAACAGGCATGGAAAGCACTGAGTTAAGCCTATAGGCTAACACTTAAGGCACACTTCAGGGAAGTAAGTTATGGTGATTTGAAATGCCTTCAGGTAGAGGATCAGTGTTCTGTCTGCCAGAGACACCGGATGTGTGGGGAAAAAAAGCACAGCCTGAATTATTTTAAAACAGAGAGGGTCCTCTCCTCTACATTTAAGAGAAAAGTTATAGGTGCATACGTTCAAGGTAAATATCAGACCTATGAATAACTTGAAGGAAGGAAAGCACTAGCTTGCAGCCCTAAGTTGTCTGAGCTTCATCAAAGAGAGTTAGGATATATCTGTTTCCAGATGTATTTTTGACAATAAAATTCTGTTTGCTCAGTGTGCGGTTTGCCATTATAAAGGCATCTAACTCCACCTGTTCCCACAGATAACATAAGGTATTGAATTTTTTGGTGAAGAGTCAATCTTTTCACTGCTTAACAATTCTGTCCCTAATTTCCTTTTTAGGTGTATCCCTAGGCCCTTTATTTCTTGGCTTGCCTTTAAATTGATGATTCTGGGTATGCAGACAAATGATCTTAGTGCTCCGCTTCTTGCCTTTTCACCCAGTATGCCGGATCCATAATCAGGATGATCTGGGGTCAGGATCCCAGAGTACACTGTGACGTGCACCACTGCTAGATGCATGACTAGATGCAGATTCTGTCGTTGAATCCTAATCTGTGAAATAGATGCATGTTTCCTGTATAGGAGAGCTGGAGATATGGGAGCATAGGTAAAATGTTCAGGTACTAAAAGTAATAGGTTATATGAAGGTGAAGTATACATACCCATTTGAAAAAAATATAGTCCTGCTATATCTTTTTGCATCATATATGCTATTAGTATTTTCTTTCACATGTATTTTGATTTAAATAATAAGGCAGTGCCTCTGGAATATTCCAGGCAGTGTAACACAAAATTGGTATTAGAATGGAACTCCAGTGCTCAGACAATCATTTAACCAGGAGATCTGCTAGCCAACACCTACAAACCCTTCTATTTCTTCCTCATTACAAAAAGCATGTGCTTAGTCCTCTCATACAAACTTGTCTAATAGGTGGCTTTTGCAGTATCCAGAAAATCACTGAATTAAATTATCTTGGATCAAGGTAGGACCAAGGTCCTAAAACTTCTGAAAGCTTACTCGTGTCTCAGAGACCTGTTGAAGAAGGTCTCTGAGATACCTGTCATTCAGGATGTGAAGGCCTGAAGATCAAACAGGTCAAAGATTCTACAGCTCTCTTTTCTGTAGCTAATATTTATTTCTGCTTAACAGGTGATTTGTATATTGGAGGAGTGGCCAAAGAAATGTATAAATCCTTGCCAAAACTGGTGCACGCAAAGGAAGGATTTCAAGGCTGTCTTGCATCAGTTGACTTGAATGGACGGCTCCCCGATCTAATCTCAGATGCTCTCTTCTGCAATGGGCAAATAGAAAGAGGATGTGAAGGTATTAAATATGCAGATATTCTTTTATCTCATTGTGCAAATGTTGTGCTAATCCTGCTGAGTCTTGTTGATATGTACAGTCCATACAGGGAGAGTCTCTTACCTGCTTTAATTGATCTGAGCTGACCCTTCCTTATAAAAGGACTGCAAACGCATTAGTACTATGGAGATAAATATGTACCTACCCTACAGCCCACAGATTAATCTGAGAACAAGAGTGGCAAGATATTTTGCATGTATTTCGTTTACTTCTGGCATATTTTAATTAATGATAGAAACAATAACAATTAGCTTCAATAGAGTCCTTTATATCTTCATAACACTTAAACATCAGCTAATGCTGAGGCATTAGCTAATTAATGCCATTTTTAAAGCAGACATTTTGAGTTTATGAATTCTAGGCAAATGTATGATACTATTTAAGATCAATCTTCCCTCCAAATCTTTTCTGTATTTTGTGTTCACCCCTGAGATTTATATTGTCACAAGACTTCCTATCTGAAATCAGTAACAGCCAAAATGTGCTTTATCTCACGTTGTATATGTCTTTATTGACTCAACTGGAATATCATGGGATGTAAATCAGGTCAGAATTAGAAGAGGTTTATTTGGTGTATTTGTAATTCAGGGGTGTCAATCTAACTACTTTTCCTATCGTAGTTTAATCCCAGATTTATTGGATAGTTTAAATCAGTTCTCTGTCCCTGTTTATATATTTTATTCACACCATTCTGAATTTTATGGCTCTGTTAAATTTTATGTTTTCCCCCTCCCTCAAGTGCCATTCTCCTCTGGACAGAAAATGTATAAATAACATTGTAGAATCCCATGTCAGAGTCTTGGTGATTTTGACATCAAGTTTGCTACATTTACAAATAGACATTAAAAAAAATCCAAGCAGAGCTGTTTTTTTCCCCTCATGTTTCACCAGATAAAACTTTCCGGCAGATAAATTTTGTCTTATACTGTGCCTACAGTAAGTTTCTGCAGATAGAATTTGCTCATTCTTTACCTAGAATTTGATTAACAGTTTAAATTCTGTTGCTGAAACATACAAATATGCAAAACCCACAACTTATTTATCCTTAGCTTTAGTGTCTATGTATTTCTATCAGGAACAGAAAACTCTGTTTAAATTGGGTGTCATCAAGTTTAGAAAATTAGATTCTGCATTCTGAATGATGTTAGCAAGTTACATGTCTACATCGTCCCTTTAGAGAGCGAATGTACACTTTAATTCCATTATGCATTTCATAGCTTCTTTTGAAATCATGTAATTTTCTAAATGAATTTTATGTAGTTCAAAGAAATATTGCCATAGGCTTAGAATTCAAGTTCACCTTGTAAACCAGTGGCACAACTCAGCTATCAGTGAATTTAATAAAGCTAACAACAATTTAATAGAGGTGCTACAAATGTCCCCTTTGGTGGAGAGTCAGCTTTTTCCAACACCAAAATCATCTAACATAAACAAAACTGATAAACCAGGTGTGCTGTCTGGCCTCATCAAAAGTCTTTCACCCACAGAAAGGCACCTTTGACAGCATGGACTGAAATATCCCCTTCGGCTCTTTTGCTTAACCCTTACTGGCTAACTTCCACCTCACTTGCAAAGGCTTGCCTACTTCAAGGCTCTCCCTGACACATTTATTGATCTGTTGTATGCAGACCATGGATCGGAGCTATAAAAAAGGCTCTGACACCCAAAGCATGATTTAAGTCACCTGCAGATTTCACTGCCTTCTAGGAATCCCTTATATGCCTCAAACTGCCCACAGTTCTGCTGCTGTGTGTGTACAGGACGGTCCCCGTCCTTTAAGAGCGGGCAGTTTCTTATCTATCTCAGGCTTAATCGTGCTGAGACGCGTGTGCTGTGCTACGTCCCCTGAGGTGTCTACTCCCAAGAGGTCAGAGCACATGCTAGCAGAAGTAATTGCAAACCCAGAAATATTAGTCACAGCCACTCTCAGTTACCGGTGGGTACATGTCTTTTGTTAATACATTGACCTGTGCTAGAGCCTTTCCCAGAGACGTGAGACCCTTGGGTCTGGTGCTCTTCCGGTTCTTTGAGGATTGAATTCCCCACCTTTCAGGTATAACCAAGCCGGAGTGAGACCTCTTTTCCTTCTTCCATCAAAGTGAAGCCATGATGTACTACTAATTATTTTCATCTGTTAGGACATGGTTCTTAAAACACTAATATTTGTCAATAACTTTACTATCATAAACGGTGCTAAAAATTCTTTATTTGGAACATTTGTTGCATACCCACACATGGCACTGGGATGGCAACTTCTAAGGTTTACATTTAGAAGTCTCAGCCACAGGCAGATATCTGTGTTCTGTATCATTCTGAGTGTCGAATGAAATTTACACTTGGCTGAATCCACCTTGTTGACAAATTTTCAATGGATAAAATAGATAGAAACTAACAGCTAAAATTATAAATATGCTAACTAGCTCTTTGAATTGTTAACAGCCAACCCCAGAACTAAACGGTAAAGGTCAGCCCTGTTTTTCCTTCGTCAAAGCCATTGTAATTTCTCCATATGCCTTAAATAAAACAGAGTTATAGAAATTATAGAATTATAGAAAATAGTTCTAATATATTAGGAATATAATACAATGTGTGCATTTACATACATATTTAATATATATACTAAACATGAACTATATAAAAAGTTTCAAAGTATTTCTTAATGTACCTGAAGATTATTGGTGGTGAGATAGGACTTACGTTTGTCATATATAGTAAGTATTGTACATGCTACCTAATAAAATGCTTTTTGTGTAATATGTGTATAGCATATAAGTCCTCAGATTACATGAATAAGAGGCTAAATCCAGTCAATTAAAAAGTCTGCAGTGAAGACTGAATAAATTAGAATATTTAAATAGAATGTGAATCAAAAGGTGAGTGCTTGAGAGAATGTATGATAATATTTTACTAAATAGCTTGATTCTGTAGTATGTATAGGAAAATATGAACCTGTTATGGTAGATATTATAATGTTTACTGACATTAAATAGCCCTCCTCTGTTCTTTAAATAAAAAAAAGCATGTTTTTATTGAAACAAGTTCTTGCTCACTCTTATGCTGGTCATGATGGCAATTTTTGAAAAATGACTGGTATAGATAAGGCAAAAGTGCTGAGCATGAACTTTATAAAAGGTAATGCCTGCCGTTCTTTAACAAAATGCAATCTGTATTTTTTCCATATACATGTGTTTTAACATGCACTTTTTAATGTGCTTACAGGGTCCTTACAGTTTTTGTACTTTAAGTCCTTGTGACTTTTGCTCTACTTTTGCAAAGATGAGGAAATTTAACATTGCATAACTAAAGTGTAAATAAATGCATGAATATATAACATTTAAACACCTACAGATATTTTCACTTCATCTTGGTAAAGTTTCCGAGTAGCAGAATCTGGCGAGAAAAAATCTAAGTGTCTTGTCAGCTATGGAATTCTGTCATTATAGTTCCCAACTCAAAGAAAGAATGATGTAATGCCCAAATGTTTCAAGTGGAACTTCTGGGCTCAACACTCCTAAGAAAACAAAATCACTGTCTTCTGTGTGCCTGCTGCAATCAAATTGGTTTAATCTATCAGTCGTGGGTATTATTATTGTTACTGTTATTTCTGCAGGAGAAAATAAAACAGTCAGTAGTTTTGCCTAAACAGTGCTGCAGGTAATCCTCCACTCTTCATCACCCTAATGACCCCTAGGCCCTAGTTCAGTGGTATGCTCAAGGGTCTCAGTTAAAGCAACTAAGTAGGCATTGAACTGACTGAAATCATATTCCTTTGGATTCCCGTAAAATACTGCCAAGCCAAAAGGACAACCCACACTGAGATCTTTGAAGGAGCTGTAAATTGTCAGAAGGGTTAAGGGGATCTCGCTCTCCAGAATGATTTAGATTTTAATAATCTTTGGACCAGTTTTTCCTTGTCATCAGTGACTAGCAGTAGAAGTTTCAAATGGGTATATATGTCTTCTCCAAAATGACTTACAAGAATTTTATGATCCCGGAACCAAATTTTTCCTTGTAGTGTTTAGTGGCAGGGGGAGATCTGTGTTCATGAGCTCATAGTAATCTCTGATTCATGATTTATATTTCAATCTTCACTCACTAGTTGCAAAGAAAGGGCTAGGAAAAAGGAAGACCAGAGAGGATGATGGTGCTAATTATTCTTGAATTCAGTGTATGTGAACATGACAAGTGGCTAGTCAGGATTCAGCCATGCATTTACTTTGCTAATGCATTCATATCTATTCAAGAAAAGAAAAGAGAAAAAACTTTTAATTTTACTTCATTACATGTCATCAGCTCAATTAACTATTATATTTGTAGTATAATACTGGCAAATTACTGCTTTCTTATTTTTGGCTTGCCTGAAGATTTATGGCTATTAGCATTAATTTGTTTGCATTATATGGCATTTCTTTCTCTCTTTAACAGCAGCATGCACTTTACTCTGAATGTTTTTTCTGTGTTTGCTGCCATTTCAATATTGCTTACTAACATTTAATATATTTTGCTTTTTTTAATTTTGCTGACAAAGTTGCATTGATGAAAGCTGATTTGCAAGGTAGATAGACCTGTATGTATTAAACAAGACTGAAACCCCCAATGCACAGTTGGATTTTTACAATAAATGCTTTATACATTCCAGAATCAGTGTGTGTTATTTTGTTTCAGATTTTGTCTTTCACACCCCTAAAACAATGTGATATATGAACCTTCATTTTACCGCATAGTTTGCATAAAGGCTTTCAGTCTTGAGTATGTTTGTATAGTGGTTGCTTTAGTGCTTTGATCATACCTTTTTAAATTTCTTTATATTTCAGTAGTCTAGTTATGATTCTCTAGAAATAGAATAGCTCTGTTTTTCATGTGTATTTTGGCATGCCAGTTCATTAGTAGTCTGATTTTCTTTATTTCCCCTTAAAAAGGAACCTGCATGGGATCCCTGAAGCATGTGAATCTGTACTTGCCAACATTCCTGCAAAATAATCCCAAACTTCTCTTAATTTCAGACCCAAGTTACTTGAAGTAATATCTGGGATTAAAAGCATTCTATAATGAAGCTTCCTTTTTCATTGTTTTGATTTGCTTTCTTTTTAATTTTATTTTCCAATCTTTAGTTTCCTCTCCTGGAGCTTTGCTTTCTGTGGCATCTGGCTTTGCTGGTTGAAGTGTATTTACAGGAAAAAATAATGACGATGTTCTTAGAAAATATTTAGCCAGTTAATGGTCTGAGATGCAATTAACAAATCACTCACCACAAAGTACTTGGAGTTCCTCTGTTCTTGGAATAACTCTACTTCCGGTTGTGCATTTTAATATATTTACGAGCTAAAGGAAAAAGATCCTTATAGTGTTACATGCTGCTACGTAAAACAGCAAGCTGATGTACATTTTACTTGGTAACTCTTTGCTCATTTGATTTGAGATGTTGGCAGCTAGTTTGTGTGATCCAGTGCGAAACACCTTTCTTTGGAAGACAAAGCGCAAGTCTTTTTTGTATGTTCTCATCAGGCCCCAGCACGACATGCCAAGAGGATTCGTGTGCGAACCAGGGAGTGTGCTTACAGCAGTGGGATGGATTCAGCTGCGACTGCAGTATGACCTCCTTCAGTGGACCATTATGCAACGACCGTAAGTACAGCAGAAAATGCTTATCGGAAAGCGTTAGCGCTCTAAGGCAACATTTGAAACAACTGTCTGAAGGCTTACATTATTTTAGTACTAGATACTTAAATGAACTGGCAAACTCTGTGATAATCTGTAAGGCTTATGGGAAGGACATAGCTAAAATACACAGTATAAATTTTGGCCAATATGTGGTATCTAATACTGACAGAATTTGGGTTTATTGCACTTGATTGCATGTCTAATGTACTGATGGTTACCTGCTTGAAACAGGTCCCTTCTTGCATAAATGTTACCAATATTTTTTTCTAATTGAAAATCTTTTACCTTGTATTATCTTAAGCTATATTGTAATTTTGTAGCATTATATCATGAGGGCTGTAATTACTGTGAAGCAGTTGACAAGGCTCATTTTCTCCCTTTGTAGATTTCTTTAGGTGACACACTAAGCAAACCAATAACAAGCATTCCAAGTATTTTGGTTCTTTTAAATTTCATCTGAATAAAACTACATAACATATACCAACCATCTGGTCTTTCAGGAAGGGTTATTAAATGTGTCATAAATATGGGACCTGATTCACCAATGTCATAATTTAGTTTTATTCTCATCCTTATTGATCTAAATAGAATTATGCTGAAGTGAAAGTGGAATAATAATGCAAAAGTCATATAATGGTCTGTGGTAACTGATTAAATGGAAATACTGAGTTTTCTTTTAGCTCACCACTTTTGAGATAACCATACCTTATATATTTTTGTATCAATATAAAGAGGGAATTTCTTTTAGCCTTGGCATTTTTATTTCTACGGCCATTTGTATGCATTTAGCTGGATGAATATCTGGTGGTAGAAAGAGTAGATAGCTGTCTAGTCAAGCATTTTGGATTTTTGTCTTATTCTCATTCTCCAATCTACAGCAAGCTGCACCTTCTTGGATAAACTTTAAAATGTCAGAATAATTGTTATCAACTGAAGAGCTTTTGGTTCTAATTATATCTGACCAAAGACTAGAAAATAAATTGTATGTAAAAGCTACAACAATTATTCTCAAGGAAGTTCCACTTTTCTACTCTTGAACATGTTAGAAAAACCATCAAAAGGACTCATCTCAGTCTTTTTCCCTGCAGTTGCTGGCACGGTAGAAATAAGCTGTGATATCAAAAAACTTTAGAAAATGTGAGCTAGGTTTGAGTTCACTTTATGCATATGAGTTTGCGCTTCCCAACAATATATGTGATTGGTCATACTGCTAAGCATATATTCTTAAAGATTTCAGTCCACTGTCTACTCCAGGAGAAAATGTTTTGTTTCTTTGTTACTTTTTATGTGATTATTTCTGTTCTTTTGGGATCTCTGAGTAAATCCAAGTTTTTCTGAAAGTAACTAAAAACTATGAAAAATAAATATATAGCCCACATCTTGCAAAAGAAAAACTCTGTTTATAAACTCATTTTAGGAGTAACTGGTGTATGGACCTGGCATATTCTGTGAATTATTTCTTCAAGTGCCAGCTATTTTATAAATTAAACAAACTCATAAACTTGTATTTACCAGTCTGTGAAAGCTTATTTGTACAGTAGCATTGTGGATTACATTGTACACAATCAGAAAACACTCCATGTACCCATTTCTGATGATAGTAAAGGAGTATCTTTAGCACATGGCCACCAAAAATGCTTACTTTTTGCCCAGATAAGTCAAATTTTTTCTGTTCTTCTATCACAAACATGAAATGTAAATTTATCCTAGATATGAGTGTTTCCTGATAAAATGCAGAGCCTGGTAAATATAATGCATTTGGCTAATGTGTATCTTGGCTCCTCAGATTAGTTCAGATTTCGAAGATCTGCAGTGCAAATTTATTGAGAGACATTTTTCATAAGAGCGTATGTGAGGGAAATAAAGAAAAATGATGTAGTAATCTCAATATGATCTAGATATGCCTAAACTTCTCGCTGCTTTGTTTGGAAAGAACATAATGAAAAGAGAAACGATGAAGTGTTACTACAATTTTTAGTAACTTGCATAGGTTACAAAACACAAGGAAAACTTTTGCAACACTTAAGTAAGCTAAATTCCTTTCATATCAAAAAAGGTTGTCTCAGTGACAGTTTTGGAATAGCACCTTCTTGTTGCTGGAAAACACAGTGCACTTCAGAAGAATTTTAAGTGTATTTCTCAGCTGTGTATGTTAGCGTGTTTCCATTGCGGATCATGGAGCTATGCTTATTTACAGGAGCTGAAATCGAATCCAGTATTGCTACACAGACAACCCCTTGACTTGTTTTCTGTGTGAATGTACCTATTTCATATTTTCAAGCTTAAGTAAAATGGAGTATTCATGACACCAAAATCTCACAGCTGGATTTTAGAGTAGCAAAAATCTGAGAATGTTAAATAAAAAGGTTACCAAAAAAAAAAGACCATTTAAAAGTAAGTGTCAGTGATGGTAAGAGAAACAATTAAAATACACCTCGCTTACAGAGAATGGCATACCTCTCCATGAATTATTTTGCCCCTCCAACTGCTGGTTAACATATTCTAGCACAGATTTCACATAATCACAGAATGGTTGAGGTTGGAAGGGACCTTTGGAGATCATTTAGTCCAGCCCTCCCGATCAAAGCAGGATCAGCAAGAGCAGGTTGCTTAGGACATTGTCCAGGTAGTTTTTGAATTTGTCCAAGCATGGAGACTCCACAACCTCTCTGGACAACCTGCTCCACTGCTTGACCACCATCACTGTAAAAAAAAGTTTTCTCTTATGTTTAAATGGAATTTCTTATATTTCAGTTCGTGTCCGTTGCTTCTTATCCATTCACTGGATACCACTGAGCAGAGTCTGGCTTCATCTTCTTTACTCCCTCTCATTGGATATTTATACACATTGATAAGTTCCCCCTGGAGCCTTCTCTTCTCTAGGCTAAACAGTCCCAGCTCTCTCAGCCTTTCCTTGAATAGCAGATGCTCCAATCCCTTAATCGTCTTTGTGGCCCTTCGCCAGACTCAGTCCAGTAAATGCATATCTCTCTCGTACTGGGGAGTCCAGCACTGGACACAGCACTCCAGGTGTGGCTTCAGCAGTGCTGAGTAGAGGGGAAGGATCACCTCCCTCCACCTGCTGGCCATGTTCTTCCTAATGCAGCCCTGGATACCATTGGCCTTCTTTGGTGCGAGGGCCTGTGCAGTATTGCAGAAATGATGGTTTTAAATCCTTTTACTATATAAATTTCTTTCACGTGGTCGACTTGTTGTCCACCAGGACCCCCAGGTCCTTTTCTGCCAAGCTGCTTTTCGGCTGGTCAGCCTCAGTACTGGTGCGTGGGGTTGCTCCTTCCCAGGTGTGGGACTCTGCATTTCGCTCTGTTGAATTTCAAGAGATTCCTGTCAGTTCATTTCTCCAGCTTGTTGAGGTCCTTCTGAATGGCAGCACAACCATCTGGTGTATCAGCTACTCCTTCCAGTTTTGTATCTTCTGCTATTTGCATAAACTTGCACAAATGACCTTACTGTATTGAAGCTGATACTTTCAGCATGTCTCCCAAAGTGACCTCAATGCACAAAGATTTGACTGTATATCATTCCTAGGCTTTACAATGTAAATGTTTCACATGTATCATTCTTGTCTTTAATTTCCAAAAGAGAGTTTGGAGGAAATAATGACAGAGTTTTTTGAAAAGAGTGATAATACATTCTACTAATATATTATGTAAGAAATTTCTTTAATCTTTTCTATAAAAGCAAATTATTACTCTTCTGCTGTTCTCTATATTATTTCAGGTGAAAATGAGCAGAGCTTGAAATGAACATTTTAAAAAAATTCCTTCAGAATAAGCAGCCTGTGAAGCAGGTTCTTTCTTCCCCAATCCAAGAAGGCTAGAGAGAGGAAGATTGTATTGATCCTAGTTTAGGGAAGGTGCTCCTAAGGAAAATGACCTGGGCCAGCAAGGATAACACTACAGTGTTACAGCTGTGTTCACAAATGCCCGCAGTTTAATCCACAAAAGTTTCAATTCGTTTTAAATCTCAGTGCTCCACTACAATGAGTGCCTGTAGGCTGAAAGTCTCCACGATGGGACAGGTGGAAACATTCTGTGTGGTATAGTTTCCTATTTACTGAAAGAGAAGCAGGACAGGGGAAGTTTTGACCCCAAGATGATGACACACAGATTATCATTTTTTCTTTCGATATGATAAGACACTTGGAGATGCAGAGCAACAGTGCTCTTTAGATGTGATAGGAAGGAAGTGTTATATTGGTAAGTGTAAAGCAGACCAGTAGCAATTGTTCTGACAAAACAGAATTATATAGAAGACTGTACAAAAAGGACAGTTAATGGCTGTTCTTTCAAATGGATGGCTGCATGCAACTCCTCTGAGAAAATGCATCATGAACATCCTAACTATTTCTAACAGCAGGTTGTGTAGTGAAAGCTGTCCTCCCAGGGTGTTCAGCTTTTTTGTAAGAGTAGGGTTGGAAATGATTCTGGCAAAACAAAACAAAGCAAATCTATAAGAGAGAATCTGCTTTCTATAAGTTTACATCTGTTTTTACTAGCACAGTCTTTAAGTATAACCATATTAGTGAGTGTAATGTCATGTTTGTGGAAACAAATACTGCTATTATGGCATAGAAAATAGCAGATATAATAGCATTGTCACATTACATTAGTATAGAAATGTTCTGTGCCAAATTACAGGGCAGCTTCAACACTGTCTGTTGCCATAAGGGAATAATATATTGGAGTTGTACTTGTGATGGTATAGCTAACACTATGTCAACACTTCCATTAAAATTCCTTTCTAAGGGGTTAGAACTTCACCACGCAGTCTCCTCTGACTATGAATTTGACATTCTCAACCACTGTGAGTGAGGAACTTTTTAAAAAAGTTCTCCTATTTTATTTTGACTCTTCTTTTACTAAGAAAAATCAAACTGTCTCGTTTAAGTGGAGAACTGTGTCAATATTACAAAACCAGTTCACTGAACGCATATTTAGTTTTTTGAAATTTGATTGCGTTATAGAGATGTCTTTCAGCTAAGGAGATTTCTGTAGTAATGGTTAGATTTTTTTTTAAATGAGTTTAGATGTTAATAATAATTGTTGTGTATCAGAGCTTAATTGGAGACTGGACAAGGAGTTAAAGGAAGGGCTGCTAGGAAGAGATGGGATGCACCTGCTAAAGTGGGGCAAGAGCATCTTTGCTAACAGGCTGATCAACCTGGTGAGGAGAGCTTCAGATTAGGAATGATGTGGGAGGGAAATGATGACCCATAATCAAGTGAGGAAGTGGTGGACTAAACTGACAAGCAAAAGGGCACAAGGTGATTTGGACACGAGAGACCTCGTAAACAACAAACGGGGCAGAAGGGGGCCCACCCCAAGTGCATGCATACAAGGAGGTGCCTATAGGACAGCATGATGAGGGAAGTTCTCACACTTTTTCTGGGAAATCAACAAGAGTGGGTGCCCATCTGAAGTGCCTGTACAGTAGTGGGGATCAAACAGGAGGGATTAGAAGTCTGCATGCAGTTCAGGGCTACAGTTTCATCAGGATCACAGAGATGTGGTAGGGTAGCTCACACAACTGTAGTGCTGCAGTGGATGGATACAGACTCTTCAGGAAGGACGGACCAGGATGATGAGGAGGCAGAGTTGCCCTTTCTGTGAGAGAGCAGTGGGAGTGTATGGAGCTCTGCCTGGGGATGGATGAGGAGCCAGCTGATGGTGTTTGGGTCAGGATTAGAGGGTAGACCAATGTGGGTGGCATTGTGGGTGGGTGTGTGCTACAGACTGCCTGATCAGGAAGAAGGTGTAGATGAGACTTTCTTTAAACAACTGGAGACAACCTCACATTCACAGGCCTTGGTCATTATGGGGGACTTAAAGGAAAACATAAAGGAAAACATAAAAAGAAAATGTACAGGAAGTGGAAGCAGGGAGAGATGACCCAGGAGGAATATAAAGGCACTGTCTGAGCATGCAGGTATGGAGTTAGGAAAGTCAAAGCCATGGCATTGAATCTGATGAGGGACATGGAGGGCAACAAGAAGGGCTTCTACAGGTATATCAGCAACAAAAGGAAGACTAGGGAAAACGTGGGATGGCTGCTGAATGGGGCAGGGGACCTGCTGACGAAGGACGTGGAAAAGACTGAGGTACTCAATGCCTATTTTACCTCAGTCTTTACTGGTAAGACTTGCCTTCAGCAGTCCCAGGTCCCTGAGACCCATGGGAAGGTTTGGAACAAGGAAGACTTAGCCTTGGTGGAGGAGGATCAGTTTAGGGAACTCTTAAAGAAACTGGACACACACAAGTCAGTGGGATCTGGTGGGATTCAGCCATGAGTGCTGAGGGAGCTGGCTGATATTGTTATGAGGCTGTTCTCAGTTATCTTTGAAAGCTCATGGTGATCAGGGGCAATGCACAAGGACTGGAAAAAAGCAAATGTCAATCCTGTCTTCAAGAAGGGAAGATGGAGGATTGAGGGAACTACAGGATGGTGAGCCTCACCTCACCTCGATCCCTGGGAAGGCAATGGAGCGAATTCTCCTGGAAGCCATTCCCAAACATATTAAGGACAAGAATATGATTAGGAGAAGTCAGCCTGGATTTACGAAGGGGAAATGATGCTTAACCAAGCTGATAGCCTTCTACAATGAAGTGACTGTGGATGCACTGTTTCGGTATTTTGTCATTTTCTTGCTAATCTGAGAACCTGTTTTCTGATTTGCAAGCACGCTGAGCACTCTAAGTTGGGCTTGGAACGTACATGATGTCTGTGTAAAAGTAAATCCCAGGTGTTTCGGGTTGAACACACCAAATTAGTGGATACCTTTGGCCACTACTGAGGATAGCAGAACTTCCTTTTGTAATAAAACTTTAGAGAAACTTAGATATTATAGTATTTGACATTAGAAAAATTCCAGGATATAATAATTTCCTCTTCAGTGTAGTGTTTGGAGAATGCATTAAGTAACACTGAGTTTATACATTGACCCAAAAGTAAGCTAAATATTGAGTCAGCATTTAACTTCTGCAGTAAATGAACAATTTTATAAAAACCAGTCGTAACTGCAGAACTCTGACCAGAACAGGTGCATTCTTGAACTGAGTAAGACAGGAGTCTTATACTATGTGAACATGTAATTAGCAGTTATTTAATAATCCATATGCAAGAGGGGGTGATTTAGTATTGCACACAGAAGCATAGACCTGGCTTTCCCAAGGTTTGTGAGCTTTATCCATGAAATTGAATGTCATTTGTGTGTGTGGTTATAAGAAGGGAGTATTTATTTTTATTTTTTTTATCAACACCAATAATTTATTACTGACTTCTGAACTATTGTATTGTGTTTGCATTGGAATAGACATTTTCCTCTCACAACTTCTTTCTTCTTCTGGAATGTAAATCAGAGGGTGATATTCATACAATATCTGTTTACATTATTAGTTCAATATTACAGAAATGATGGTTTAAATCCTTTTACCAAATATGTTTCTTTCACATTTATTAATTGATTTACCTTAATACTGTTCTGGATATTGCATCTTTCCGACCTTTTGCCATCCGGAGTATAGTGTCAGTCTTATTGCTACTTTTGTAAGATGGATATATACAAGACATAATTTTAAACACTCCTGGCTAAGGCTTTGCAGTTGCTAGCTACCAATAAACATATAACCTGGTATGAAGAAAAGGGATAGAAAATTCCTGTGAGTACTTTAAAACTGATTTGATTTCTGTCTCCAGTAGCTGAGAATTAAAAAAATCTGTGCCTGATAACCTACCAGTCTAAATACCTCATATGATTATTCTGCCATGGAGGCTCACAGTACACAGGAGAAATAAAGATAGCTGCACACAAAATTACACGGCAGGGCAAGCTGCTGGAATGAACTAATTGAAGAAATCTCAATTTGTTCTGCTTATCTTTTCCAAGATCTGTCTGTAATGAATAACTGGAATTTTTGGTGACAAACATCGGTGGCCTAATTGGTGTAAACTTCAGAAGAAGCAGGATTTCATACAAGCAGTTTTGAAAATGCAGGATTTTGGAGGTGCTTAGGAGAATTAGAAAAGCTGCCTAAAGAGGCAGGAAAACAGGAAATGCTGTGCATGAGCCGTGGCTCATTTAGTTTTTGCTGGAGTCCTCGTCGGGGCAGACCACACCTTGAGCTGTCAGGCTGTGCTGCTCCCAGGACGCTGCATGGGAGCGCACACTGCTCTGGCCAGCACTAAGGAAAGGAGCATTATGCAGAGATAACAGCATTTTTGCAAGCTTTTCATGCTTTAGCAGCCCGGATCTGATGGGATGTTTTTCCCTCCTTACATGTAGGGAGAATGTCATTTTGTAGTATGTAAATTTTGGCTTTTCATTAATATATATTCAGTTTTTATAAATTATGAAAGTTAATGAGCATGATCTTCTTGATAGTATGAAAACAAGTTTTAGAATAGTAGAATACATATAAATTCTGGAGTAGTCAGTTTGTTGAACTATCTGTACCTAAAATAGTTAAAAGTATCAAGTAATTTCCATATTCCTGAAACAAATTAGAAACTATACCTTTAAAAAAAAAAAAAGAATTTTGTTTGACAGTGACTGTAGAAGCTCTTACATGTGAGAACTTTTATAATAAGCAGTAATAAGGAAAGCTTCAAGTGTGAGACGTAACATAGAGGAAGCCAAGAAGGAACTTTCAGGGTAGCCAGAATACATTGTGATAGTTGTGCTTGTATCTCGGGCAGAAGAAATTATGTAACATTCTGGCATACTCAAAGGTATTTTCTGTTTCACAATATTAAAAATGGAACATAGTGTCAGAAAATTGCAAGCTTCTCTCTGCCTCTGGAGGAATCAAGGCAGTAATTAAATTGGATTTTGGTATGTCAATAATATCTTTCTCTTATTAATGGCATAATAATTTTGTAAATCAAATCCTAGAAGTGTTTCCAGTGTCATAAAGGTGAAAATGATTAAGGGTTAATTAAGTATATTCTCATGGAACTAAAATTGTTCTGTTGGGTATCATTAGACTCCTTTCTCCAGAACTTTCAATTATTACAATTTAATAGCATACTACATACAATTCATGTCTGAAACTTGTGTGGCCAAAAGCTACTCACAGCAATAAGCATAGTGGATGAGTGCTGTCACTGTTCTTTCTCATATATTTCTCTGAAAAAGTACTAATTTAGTTCCCTCATCCTGCAAAGTATAACATTCTAACAATATCATGTATTAAAATCAATTTAGGTAACTAGAAGGGTTCCTGAACAAGATTAATCATTATGCATGACACAGCTGGAGCAGTTGTTTTAGTTCTGCAATGTTGTCAGTCATTCCTCTCCAGCAAAAAAGTTATGAGTAAGTGTTAGTTTTCTTTAATAGATATCAGCTGCAAGGATCACAATAGTAACTACACCATCTTTATATTTAAAGAAAAGAAAGAAGAAGAAAAAGCTTTCCCAAGCAGTGTCTTCTGTAACACATAGCATGAGAAGAGCTTGAAGTGTGTATGGGGGGCTGGATGTTAGGAATCTATTTCGTGTAAAATATATGAGTACAATGGCATGATGATGGGTGGCACTTCAGAAAGATAAAATTATTCAGTCTTTCTGAAGTCTGTACAACTGGACTCAGGTTACTACGGCAACCTGATCTTCCCCAGCATGTATTCTTGCTTGATAGATAGACAGGTAGCTTAGATTCAAGATAACAACATACATATAAGAAACTACTATACTTATTACAAAATAAGAATGTGTTGGTTGATATGATCTTTGGAGTCTTCTGTGTTTTCACATTTCCTGGGTGCTGCAGAAAATTCAGTCAAAGAAAGCCTTTCTATGGAAAACAGAGTAAACATCCAAAGCTTCAAAAATGACCTGAATCTTATTTGGGTAAATCAAGGTGTTCTGGAGTACAAATTTAAGATTTTGTGGAGTTCCTCAGCAGCTGAGGATGGAAGCATGCACTGGAGTATTGCCAAGACACAGAGGAAGATGAATTACACAGATTTTTTTAGTTGCTTTCATAATTTTGTTCTGTTCTCATGCTACTTTGCCTGTTTTTTGACCACTTCTAACTGCTGGTTAGGTGGAGCTAGCAGGCTGATTGGAATGAAATTTCTATATTCTTCCTAGCACGTGTATCCATAAGCATGCTTATTCTCTCTTAGTATCACATGTGATGTTTAAGAGCCTTCAGTATTTCATTTTGACTGAGGCTTATGAATTTTGTACTGATGTTGTGTTTGGAAGTCTTCAGAACTATTTTCTGCCTGCACATTTCAGGAAATTATGGAAAAAAGAGAACAGAGTCAGTAACAGCAGTATGCAAAAGTACTGATGGAGGAAGTCCTCCTATGGTTGAAGGAATTTTACAAGGTTTTAATATTTGGTTGGCATAATGAAGCCAACTGCAAAATGAGGTTCCAGCCTGGGGAAAACTGCACCACAGTAGAAGCAGTCAGTAGCCAGCTTGGGTACTGAGAAGCTGGAATCAAAGAAAAGAGAGGATAAAGTACTACTTATGCCCATGAAGCTGCTTGGTGTCCACAAACCTAATTTAAAGGATGTTTGTCAATTTGATGGTTATTCTGAATGGTCATGCTGCTAAGCTTTATATTATAACTTTTTGTAATGAAGCCGTAATTCCAATTAAAAACAGCCATATGTAGAAACACATCATTTTCCTGTAAACTTCCATACACTAAAAAGCACTTAATGTATGATATGCAGTACTCAATGTCAAAATGCATTAATATTTACAGATACTGTTTGCAAATCATTGTAGACTCTGAGTCTGCTTTACCATATAAGGAAGTTCTATCTATAGCATGTGTTTGTTGTTTAAAATTTTCTCCCTTTTAAGCAATATAAATCTTCAGAAAACTTCTTGTCAAATCACTGGGCTGATATTTGGGTTATTTAAAATATTTCGTAGAGAGACCAGGGTACTCTCAGTTTGGGAACTTAACACTAACTGAGAATTATGAGCTATGGATTACCATGGTCTCCAATATAAAGATCTTAAAAGTAGGAGCTGAAAGTACTCATCCCCTCTGAGAATCAGCTTTTTGATCACTTATATGCTACTAATGTTGCTGTATGCTAGGGGCCAGAGGTGTGCATACGCATTCTGAGGTAAGGTCAGGACAGGTCCTTGCTACCGGCAACCTGAAATTCAGTCATGATTCCAAACTCAAATCACCAGTTCAATGACCAGTTTCAGAATATTGAAATCCATAGTCACCATGTCCAGTCATGACATTTTCCTTTTCCCCCCAAACTGTTAAACCCAAAGATGTATCAGAGTTTTTGAAATTGCTTGAAATTCTTTCTCCTCTGCTCTTTTTTTCCTCTTCTTTTTTATCCCGTCATCTTAGTCTCTGAATCACTTCAGCCTGGGGTGCAGGTGGATTAAATTTTCTTCCAGCCCAGTAGTAGCTGTAGATTGGTTTTCCTATCTAGCCAAAATTCTTTGGAAAGTTGATTTTAACCATTGATTCTGAAGTAGCAGATGGCCATATCTTTCCTCATGTTAGTTTATTTGCTTTAAATACTCATGTTATTTGCTGCTTACTGAAAGAAGACTTTTCTTGTAACTTCATGACCTGTAACTGTAGCTGCCATCACCTATTTAAACAGGTTTATGGCCAGCTTGTATGCCTGCTTTTGCCTTTGGGCCAGAATTCTCTGGAGGAGAATCAGAAGCACCACAAAGCTTTGTCAGATCAGGAGGAACTGAAGGGCCTCTTCAGTCTTTCACTGTTCTCATACTGTAGAAGAAAGTATCCTTGTAATTAAAGTTCCCCTGCACTCTTTCTCCTTCAAGCAATAGCTTGCTACTCTCCTAGCTTGTAAATCAATTTTAGGATTGTCCTGTTTCTGTGTGTGCGTTGTACAGGAAAGGCTTGCTCACGTGCAGTGAATCCAGCACACTGTGGACTCAACTGAGAGAGACGCGTTTGTGAGATGCATGGATCAGCTATACAGCATATACACAACAGTTACCCCATATTTCTGGGAAACATCAGCGTCAGAACCGCTGCACAAGTATACCTATATTTTGCGTGAAGAGTAGATTGGACACATGTTAAACAAGTCAGAATTACTGTGCGTGAACAAGCCATCCACATAGTTCTTGCACAGAGGGTTCAAGACGGCTCAGAAATATCAGCTCAGTTCACAGCTGCTAAAGAGCTGATACACATATGGGCAGAGGACAAGCTTGAGATTCCTGAGCATCCAGCAGTTCAGTCAAGGTGCTGGATATCTGAAAATATTGGACAAGTATGAAAAATCCTCCAATTTTACCCAGGCTTCAAAGGTTAAAAAAAGGGGGGTTCAAGGGGCCACTTCGATATTCGGTAATTTTATCCCACCTGATCGCTCTCTCAGGCCAAGTTCTGTCTGAAGCTTGAGCTCCTATTTTGTTCAGTCTTTTCATTTTTCTTTTTCTGTCTCTTGAGAGGAAGGGGACACATTTTAATAGGCTTCCTTCTGTAATCCCTGAGGGGAAGTCTTTATGGCAGGAAAATATTCAAAATGATAGTATCTCTGTAATTGAATGCACTACAAGGAATAAATGAAAAATGTTTCCAAATTGGCTGGACCAGTAGTGGCATGTCAGATCAAGTTCAGATACTTTCAGAACTGAGTGGACTTAATTTCTGTACAACTGAGGCCAGAAAATTTTAAAAAATCACAAACAATTTTGGGAAGATTTTACTGTGCAGACATAATCCCATTTCCCCCTGAAGTTCTACCCCAAAGCCTTTATCTTTCTAGCCTCTACTTGCTGCCGATGTGCATTAGTACTGATATTTAATTTGAACTACTTAATGCAGCTTTACTGAGATGACGGCCAACTTCAAGAAAAACATTCCCTCTGTAACCCTAACAAATGCACAGGGCTGAGAGATGATATTTTCACTGACGATTAACCTTTTCCTGTGAATGATACAGTATGTATCAACAACAGGACAACAGGAAAAAGCTTGTAGATACTACTTTGTAAGACGATAATACAAATACTTTGTATTGTGCTTTCAGAGATCTAGAAAAGGTATTTCTCGTAATTTGAGTATGCCCACTGTGTATGTTTTTGATGTTGACCACAAGATAATTAAGTCACCTAAGGAATTCCTCCAATTTGCTTCTCAGTCCCATTCTCTAATTATTTGGGAATTAAGTCAGGATTCATTAGTGATTAAGGCTGTGTAATAGTTGCAATGTCGTAAAATTTATTATTGAATTTAGTGTTTTGGAAAAAGTTAGGTTTGAAAGCCCAAAACAGAAGGGTCTTCTCCATTGATAAAGCTGGAATAGCATCCTAAGTGGCAACATAAAATTCCCATAACACCCTGCTAAATGTAACCTTACAGAGAAACTCTCCAAAACAGGTTTGTTCCTTTAAAAAAAAAAAAAAAATCTTAAACTGCTGATTGGATGTCCCTTCAAAAAGGGTGTGCAGGTGGGGATGGCACTTAGGTATGTTTACACTGTGTCATGCCAATCAGCATCACGAGTGCAACCGAGGTGGTTACAGGGGGGACCAGGTGGGAGCCAACTTCCAGAGTTAGGAACTTCTTAGGCTGGATCTGCCTCCTGAGCCACAATCTTATGAAACTACAGCTTTAATTTGATTTGCCAGAAATGATTACTACGGTGAGGGGCGCACTGGGAATAGAGAGCAGTCTTGCTGAATCCACGCGTAGTAAGCTATTATGTGTAAATATTCACAGAGCTGTATGTCGGATTTTTTAAAACGAAGTGTAAGAAAGAGGATGGGAGAATGCAGAAGACAATAAGGAACGAAAGTCTTGCAGAGAAGTGATAGCAGTAGTACAGCCTTAGCTCATAAATTCTTCTGAGCAATATCAGATAGTTTGGAATAGTATTGTAAGCAATTTTAATTTATTTGCAAGTGATGCCTCCCAATTTTTAAGAATCATAGAAACTTTGGGGAAGAAACTCTATGTGGTATCTGTACAGTACCTTGTTCACATTTAAGTTTAAATAAACTGAAGTCCAGACTTTGGAAGCATCAGTATGTCAGCAAATTTTGATTCCCCACTATAAATATTCTGAAATAAAATTGTGTATGTATGTTTATGTGTTTAAAAATATTGACAGGGTACAGAATTATAATTGTGGTCTCATGTGAGCACACAAGTTTCTGATTAATTTAATATATTATCAATGATAACTTAAATTATTCCTTCATATCATTGATAAGTAATTCTGAAAGTTTCCTTTTATATCACTCTATTAAAATATTATTGTGGATTTTCAAAAGAAATTTAATCATGAACCAATAATAGTATTTTGGAAAATTGTTCTCAGCATTGTTATGTATTTCCCAGTAATCCTCTTTTCACCTTAAGGCATATTCTAAAGTTCTCAGTTAAGTTTCTGGCCTTTGGAGAGTCTGAACATTTTGTCTTTTTTTTTTTTTTTTTTTTCCTGCTTCTGATGGAATATGATGGGGGAAAAAATTGTGAACCCAAAGATGAGGTTTAATATGAGTTTGCACATTGCAGAAATTCTGATGTCTAAGCAGTTGTGTGAAAATGCAGGCATTTGGTCAGATGGGCTTGTTTAACTGGGAAAACATGCTGGCATTCATCTTTGTGGACAAGTGAAAATGATAACAGGAGTGCAGGAGAAATACAGAGCTCAGAGGTCCCTGAAGACCTTTAGGGTTTAGCATTCACTTGCTTTTTAAGCTTAGAATTCTTTATTATTATATGGAAGCACATGGTTTAGTTCTTCAGGTTGGCAGGTGGTAGCAATCCTGTAATTATGATCTTGGCTGTATGCTGCCAGTGCACAAAGGGAAACCATGGTAATCCACTCCAGTGAGTTTTCAGGAGTCATTGCGTATTGCTCATGCTTTTTTTTATAAAATCTTATGTAAATCTCACTGTAGTAAAAGAATTACTGAAGTTATAAACATTTTAACTTTGGGGGAAAGCATCATAAAATCATGAGCCATCATATACCACTCTGCTGCAGATAGCAATAAAAATGTTTAAAAAATCATGAAGAACACATATTCCTGCCCAGGCTGCCCCTATTTTGCCTAGCCTCAGCTATTTAATATATAAATTATTTAACCTACATTTGTCCTTAAAATACAACCTTGCCATCATTTCTGTTCAGTTTTAAACCAGTTTTTAAAAGGAGAACATTCACAATGATATTTGTTTCCATTGCCATCTGTGCTGTAAAATTTTTATTTATTAGTACTTTTATTCCATTTAGATACAATGTGATTTATCTGTTTCCTTAGCTTAGTAAACATTTGGGTAGTAATTCTCTGCAGTTATGACTGGACTTGAGGCTGTTTCCAAGCACTTTAAGACCTTTATTTTTTTTCCCATTGGAGTGGCATAAAAGGGCCTTAGGTCAAAATCCAGAGAGCCAGAGTACTTTCCTTAAGAAGACTGAATGCAATGATGCTGTGGGAATGTGAAATCTCCCCCCACCCCTCAGCCCCTGCCACCCCCCTGCTATAAAAAGACAAATGAGAGACCCCAAAAGGAAATCAGAAGTTTCCTTCTGGCTCTGCCTGTATTGATGTGGGTAGGTCACTGGGTTTCTCAGGGACACGTGAATGGTGATATGTCCCCCCTTCGCTCCCCACCATGGCTTTTCTGTCAGCTTAGGTAGGATCAGTTTGGGATTCATCCTTATAGGATGCAAAGGGAACACAAATAAATACACCGTTCACCTAAGCTATTGCAATATTATATATGAAAATTGATTTCCGCTGTCCACACCATTATGTTATCTAGCAAATGGAAGAGTGTAACTTTTCAAGGAAAATTAGCATTAACTAACAATGAACAGTTTTGTCCACTCCAAGCAGCAGTATTTCAGACCTCTTTATGAAAAACATTGAGTGTACTATTAACAGTTGGAATCTGAGTTCTTGTGTGTTAGATATATTAGAAAAAAATGATATTAACAAAATAATTGCTCATCTTTGATGACCTCTTTATGTGCACTGTTTTCTGAAAGGTTTATGGTATCCCAAAAGAATATGTTTCTGTAGCAAGTTGTCCATTAATATTGACATTTGAGACGGGGATTAATGAACTTATTCATATTAATACATGTGTCCGTTCTGCAGAGAGTGAGAAAAGCATGCAGGTATGTTGTGGCTATCATGATTAAGTATTACCTCTAAAAGCTATTTCCTTTCAGTGCTGTACTTGCTCTGTGTTTATGCTGTGAATAGTCAATTGTAAAGATTAGGCTGGAAGCAATTTCTTTGATGTTTCTTAAAAGTAGGAAATAATTTTTTTTACCTGACTGTCATTTTGCTGCAAGTAAATTAAAATGTTACGGAACTGAGACTCGTGATTATTGCCGGTTGTGACTTGAATGGCATGCTTTAGTATTAGTATTCCTGGAAGGGCTTTTTTTTCCTGTTCTTGCAACGTGTAGCTGTTGTCTCAATGTATCTGTTTAAACTGGGAGAGATGAATATAGTGATCAATCAGACGTAGTAAAAAATTCTCATGATATTACATTTTCTTCATTTTCATCTTTTTAAATATTTCCCAATCTGCTTTTCACTTTGGACATACTTCAGGCCTCTTCTTTACGGGCCAAATTCTGCTTTGATAGAAATAATTGATAAAGCTGTCTTAAATATATTGGGAGCGAGATGGATTTCCGGAGGAGCAGCCGCCTCTGCAGACAGCGGCGAGCACTGTACGCTGCCGGGCGAGAGCGGAGCCTGCGTTGCTCGGAGGGGCTCAGCTTCCAAGGTGCACTGGGTTGAGCCCAGGCCTGAATGTGGCTCGACTACCTGGCTGTAGAAATGGTATCGTGGCATGGGGCCATTATTAAATTTACTATATGCTTCTGTGGTTCCTGGCAGTGCGTTCTCATCTACTGAGAAGCCATCAAAATGAGCTCCTCAGGCAAAACATCCATTAAACCTTTTTTTAGAGGAAAAAATCCGCTGCTAATTTGCTGCAATTCGCATTTGCTTTGCCACGCTGCAGCCAAGCCTGTCGGTGGAACCGTGCTAATCATTAGGAAGTTAGTGCCTGTATGCATGCAGGCATCCTACAAATACAGCTCCGTAACTAAAACGGTATTCTGAAGGGGTTTCGTTTTGTTTTTCCTGCGTGGTTAGAGTCTTATAGCATGTGATTTTGCGCTTTTTTCTCCCCTTAAAAATCCTTGAGTATTTTGTGTGACAGAATAACTGCTCTTACAGTGTACTTTCTTCTTTTATATAGTGTAGTTTAATGATAGAAAATGGATGTCTCACAGATAAAATTACATACTGCATGCTACTATGTCCTGTCTCAAAGATTTAAGCTCTGTAATCTTTTAAAAATTGATCATTAGTCACTTATCTTTCATAATGTTACCATTGGCTAAAAATTTGGAAAACAGTTAAATAGAAAGAAAAAAAAAATAGGAGGCAATAGGTAGCATTTTGTGGGAAGACCATTAGAAATGAGTAGGGAGTGGGCAGGAAAAGTGTATCTTATAAAAGGTTTCAAGACCCCAGAAATCCAAGATGGAAAAAGAACTATTCAACCTTTTAGAAACACTGAGTCAGTCTTTCTCCCTGTTTACAGTACTACAAAAGTCTTTGGACCCTCAGTAAACCTTATCATCTCATTTAAGAAAAAAAAACAAAAGCTGCAACTCCATTCACATTGTGGATGAGCAGTTTCCACTCCACTGTATTCCCTCACAACTGAAATCTGCAGCTATGTTGCTCATCTGAGAAGCTTACTGTTCTAAAGTTAATGCAAAACTATTTTAATCGCCATTTTTGAGTTAGGCATCTCAAGGGGGTGGTACTTTCTATTGATATTTTAGTATTAGTTTGATGAAAATAGACAAATTCTCTCATCAGACAACCATGTGAGTGCAGGGATGAGATTATATTTGTCACATGCAGCAAAGTTTGTGGATTTTTCAAATGACTTGATGAGTCAAATTCATACCAACGGCTAGAATTAGCTCTGGTGTTTCTGATTGCAAGAATATGCACTGTGATGTGTAGTGAACAGTAATGTACAGTTCATGTAATTAATAGTGTGCCTTTTCCTAATTGTTTCTAAATCCTAGAAAGATACTAAGAGTAAGTCATGCTATTTGAGGCCAGGAATACTTACTTTTTTAACATTGATTTTAGTTACTAAAGCTATTTTGAACAGTCTGTCAGAACTTGACATTATTGTGCTCTGGTATTTTTCTCATTTTGATTTCAGCACCAAAATTAGGCCAGAGGCTTTACCATGGTAGGCTTAAACCCATGGTCTATCTAATCCACTCTTTATTATTGGCCAGATTGCCAGATGCTTCTGAGGAGAGCTTAAAATCTGAATAGCTGAACTACTTATAGGAAGTATTGAAATTTAAAAGCTATATTTACATTTATTCTAGGGCTAGCTTTTCTTTCCTAACCAATTAGATATCTAAAGGAAGGATATGTAGACTCAGTTGACCTAATTTCATAGTTGGTGGGGGTTTTTTGCAAGGAGGGCAGGGATGGAGGGAGACACATTGCTGTTCTGCCGTCTTTATTAGAATAATGCCAGATCATCTAGTTGTTTAATCCTTGTTTACAGCTTCTCCTAATTGTGTTCTTGGGCTTCTAACATAACAAAAGTTGATGCTTTACTTTAGCTACAGAAGTTCTGGGTATTTTAGTTAAATGCTGTTTCTGTTAAGCATTTTAGCCCACAATACTCTGTACAGAAATTTCACTTTGTTTGGAATTCAGTAAGTATGATTATCAGGGCAGAACTGCAGCCTTAGCGCTCTCTGCTAAGGCTAGAAAATTGCTTAGACTGAAATGATTTGCAAATTTTGGCACATCAAGGGGTCGCCTGCCAAGATGCTGCTTTTCACAAATGTGGTTCTCACACAGTGGGAACGTACATGGTCAATTGCTCTCCAAGAGATGCTTTACTCTCAGATTTGCTTTCCCTAGCTTGAGGCATTTTCATGTTAGTTCCAGGTGCCTGTCATGGACAGCTACATCTGACCATCTACATAATCATTTTAGGTAATTTTGCATCCTTGTGAAACTTGTTAAAGAGACGTTTCAGAGAGACTTTCCATTCTTTCCAACAAGACAGCTTGCTGAGCAGGTTAAAGGGAACACGTTTGTATGTATTTCTATAAAACGGATCGGAAACAATTGAAAGACCAAAACAGCAGGATGCTGGGAGAAGAACAAAGAGATGTCTATATATAGGGAGTCCCTATCTAGAGACAAGTGACTTTGGGGGAGATCAGAGGATGCCGCTGCTCTCAGGGAGCCCTCTATAAACTGAGGGAAGAATATAAAGTGAAAAGTGCAGGCATGGGCTCTGATGTGAGGTTACTGAAACTAGCCTTTAACCTTTGTAATTTAAGTCTCATGACCTGTGGAGCACAGCTTCCCTTGGCTGCATTCACACGAGAGGAAGAATAACGTATTTTCCTTTCTGTTGTCTTTCCCCTCTCTACTTAGTTTAAAAAAGGAACAACTAGATAACCAACCAAGTGAAACCCCCACACTCTGCTGTTTTTCTTACCAATATCTTTTGGAGCTAAGTGTTAAAATTTGAGGTAACAAGTTTGAGAACAGTCTAGGAAAAATGAGAACGCCCCAGCTTTCCAGGGGAGGAAGAGTTTTCCTGATTGTTTGGTTGTTTTTCATAAGAGACATCAACCAAGATACTCAGCTGGGAAGGTCATTGCCACAAAAAGGAGATAACTTGCCTATCTTAAAAGATGTCGTAGAGTGCAAAATGGTATAGAGGCAACAAACTGGCTTCTGAAGGAGTCCTGATCATATAGATACTGAAATACAGAGATCTGTTCTTGTAGTGCCTCTTAGCACACCATAGTGCAGCACTTGTTGCCATTATGTCTTTTGATTTAATTACTGCTATGTGCCTTTCTGCTTCAAGGAAGCAGATGAATTTACCCATCTAAATGTACTGTCTTCAGCATGAATCTTAACCTAATATTTTTTCAGACCTTCTATGTTCATCCTGCAGAAAACAGGTGAAATTCACAGTAGCTGAGAAGTAGCAGATGAAGAAGAAGAAGAAATAATGGATGTATTAAAGGGGTTGATATAACAAACTAGAGAAGAAAAAGTGCCTAGTTGCCCAAAGTTTTTGTGACAAATTTACTCGGGTATTTGTTGAACATAGAAAGCTGAGGCAGCCTGAGATGCACCTAACTTTATTTGTGGGGTCTATAGCTGATGGCATACTTTGACTTCTGCATGACCTTAAGGAAAAAACAGGGAGAGGCAGAGACAAAGAAAGGGAAAACTCTCCAGTAGCCAGCTGGGAAGAGAAGCAGCGGGGTCCCCAGGTGAGCGTCCTTTCCTGAATGTCCTGTCCAGTATGGCAGGGAATCAGATTTGTGTTGACAACCGCGACCTTGTTTTTTCCTCCAGAAAAATGAAACCTGTCATCGATAACTGCTCAGCCTGCTTCTTGGTACTCTTTGATTACACTATTGGCACTTTGGAATTATGGAATTGTGATTGGAATATGCTTATTAGAGTGTAAGTAAGTGTTGCACATTAATTGGCTGCTAAGCCTTGCGTGCAGCTGTTATTTGGTAATATTTATCAGATTAGAATGACTGTTATTCACTTTTTATCTATCTTGTTTCTTCTAATATAGAGTCAAGAGTCTAGAAGCTCCCAGGTGGAGGTGTTTGTGGTGGTAATCATAGTACATAGCTAGAAACTGAAATTACAAGGACCAACAGAATGAGGAAATAGAGGAGAAACAGAGTAATTTAGATATCAAAAAGAATCACTTTCTCTGGGACTGTGACATAAGAATGATTGCACCAGTGCAAGGCTGCAAGCAAAAGCGCTGCCACAGGGTAGCCTCAGGGTATGTGGGTGGAAGACTGCAAATGAAAGAAAGGCTAAAACTGCAAATGCAAGGCACTCAGCAATACCTGAGTTAAAACACCTAAGCACTGTGCAATATACTTAAAATCTTGTTTCTGGATGTGTCCAAAAGCACTTCAATTTTGACAGCACAGCAGATTGCCACCAGTGACACCAGGGATTAAAGCCAGTGATGTGGCACAAGTTCTCCCAGGCACGTGCCATAGCAACCCTTAAACAGCCGTGTGGTCTCTTTCCCTCTTCTTGCCACTACACATCTAAGAAGCAACGGATCCAAATTTCTCTCTGAGGAGTCCTTAGAAGATATGTCCCCAAGTGTTTGATTTCAGATGTTAAAGAAATCAGCCAAAGTTTATGTACCCTGCAGAAAATGAACACGTTCTTCCTTTATTTATGGCTCTGTTAAAAACATTTGTGTAAAGATCTGAAATATAACTCCCAACATCCACATTATTCATAAGAAATGTTTTTATGGAAATGAAAAAGGAGTGTAAAACTGAAATTCTTAATCTACTTTTCCTTTAGTAGGGGAATAAGAGATAAGACAAATGGAGAAAAATATATAGGGAATGTGAGAAGACTATCGCTATAGTCTATTACAACTGCTCAAATTACTCAAAATCACTCATCACTCAGAATAAGAATTTGCCATTTAGAGAAAGTATGTCAATCCCAATAAGGAATTACTGTAATTAAAGGCAAACATAGCTGTGAGGTAGGTATTGCTCAGCATAGAAACAATGAAGTTTGTTCTGAAACAGCTTTTCTGAAAAACAAAAACAAAAAGAACAATCCTTCAAACAGGATTATATTTGGAAGCTCTTGGGGAATTTTCTTTCACTATATAGTATGATTTTTTGTGTTTCCATTCAGGTTGTTAATTAGCTGCTGATTTGGGGTGAGAAATTATCATCTGAGATTCTTTTTGCGAACTGAAGTAAAGAAAGAGTTAACCTAAACTGTCAAGACCAGAGCCAAAAAACTTGGAGAAAATTCAGAGCTGAATCCATATCTGATTCATGAACATGTTCATTATAGATGTTTCTATTCAACAACAACTCACTTTGCACTGTAACAGTTCAAGGACCTTACATGGCACACTCTTAATTTGTAGGTGAGCCAGTCCTGAATAACATAACTGTAACTCAAGCACTTAAGCAGAGTCTGAAAGCTTGATGTGTTTCTGTTCCAATGAACTTTGGTTCCCTAACTCTTTCACTGGATCTTGAAGTTACACGTAACTTATTCCAATGTGCTTGTTGCTGGAACCAGAGCAGAAATGTGCAAGTCCTGATCTCAGTGATGTAAATGTTTCCTCTTGACCAGTTAGTGTTCAGATAACCTTAACTGGTCTTCAGGTTGTAGTCATCTGCCAAATTAGGGCTGCTTCTTGGAAGATGCCTATTGCTGTTTGGTATTTCTCAAGTTTTTATTTCGTTAAATAGACAGTCATTGCAGAGAGATTCTGCCAACCTGAATCTTAAAGAATCTTACATTGTTATCTTCCTTTCTTTGTATATTATTTTAATGAATATTTTCTAACTGAGTACCCAAACTATTGGGCTCTTGAATGACCCTGGTAAATTGGCAGATATGAATAGCTATGAAAATGTAAACTTCTTATTAAAAAATGGGGTCACAATAATGTTTTGTTATGAATTATTTTTCTATACCTTATTATAAATGCAATTGTATCTATATTTGAGGCTCATTCTAGGTTTAAGATAAATGTATTTCTGTCCATTGGGCCTAAATCTAACTTTTTCTAATATATTTCATATCTGATTGTAAACAGTTGAAATTGAATTTTTTGGCAAGGTTCTCTCAGCTGGTGAAAATTTACTTCTGATGAACCATAATTTTCACCAGTAAGAACACAATTAAACCTCTACTGTTTATCTTTCATTCATTTAGAGAGAGTTTGTAACTTGACATGTATCTGGATAGCCAGAAAGCCCAGTCAATATAAAAGCTTGTAGTTCCACATACCTCAAAGATAAGTTCCGATGTCTTTTATTCCCTTTCTTCCTTTCTTGTAATGCTGTAGTGCTGCTTAAGTTTTTGTCCTTGTGCCCTGACCTAAAAAAATTTTCACTGGTACATTATTTGTTACTATTTGGCTTATTTTCAGTCTGAAGACACTTAGCATGTACCATGACTGTTTTACTTCTGATTTCCTTCCATTCTGATTTCTCCTACATAAACTGGGGCTCTTTGTAGTGGTAGTTGACTTACACAAATCTTCTGACAAAGTTGCATTTAATGCTAGCTTAGTCATGATCACTTCTGATACTACCTTTTTACATTTCATACACCTTGCATTTCTGGAGTGATACTCCAATACATTATTAGTCTGTATTTCCTATGCTTTTGACCCAGATTAACTCCAATTTGTCCTGTGGTGTCAGGAAGATCTTCCTTTCTTTCCCGTATTTATTACCTATTTAGCTGTGTAAGCAGGAAAAAAAGGCTTGCTTAAACTCCAGTGCTGACTTTATAGAT
Source organism: Apteryx rowi (assembly GCF_003343035.1). Classification (NCBI taxonomy): domain Eukaryota; kingdom Metazoa; phylum Chordata; class Aves; order Apterygiformes; family Apterygidae; genus Apteryx; species Apteryx rowi. The sequence continues at coordinate 2,049,563 of NW_020450916.1, read as the reverse complement.
CTCCTCTGTTTTTTTTGGAGGTCAGAACCTTTTAGCTTCTGTTTCTCCATAATAATATCTACATCAAAGCAATGTCAGGAGAATTTTAATTCTTTAACATCTGTAAAGCCTTAATTCACAAGGTACCTGAGCATACGCTTCAAACATCTGGCTGAAAGTGAGCACTTATAAATACTATGGAGATAATTTCTGTAGAACGGATTAGACAGGTTTACAAAGAAGGAAAAGGAGGGATGGGCATGGTGGAAAGAGAAAAGGAGCAGCATATATAGAAGATTAAAGAAAAGGCAGATAACAGAAGGATAGTTGCTGATAAGGAACAGGTAGCTAAAGTAGCATTATTCAGTAAATGAAAGTTCTAAAACAACACAAGACTAAGACAAAAAAGGGAGAGAGAACAGATTAGTCATTTGTTATAATTAAATACTTGCTTTATGTTAGGAAAGGGAATTAAAATAGTTAAAATCAAATCTTTCAATAGATTACCCTTCATTGATTGACAAATGGTTATTGCCTGCAGAGGTGCATTAATATTCTTCTGATAAGGTTCATAAAATAAAAGTAGTTATGGTTTTACTTGGTTAGACTTCTAAAACAACTATATTTTTGGCTCATCTGTATATGGAATGCCTATTTTATTGTAAATATTAAGTAATTAAAACATTATCACCATGATTTAAAACAAAAACAAGGATATGGAGTGTGTGTGTGTGCGCATATGTATATTTTCACATTATGCAAAAGTATTTCTAGTTTTCTGGACTTATTCCCCCAGGAAAACATATGTGAAAGGTTTTAATTTTTTTCCCACAAATGGCATAGTAACTATAAGAATAGAAAATGTGAATGTCCTCAGTTGCTTCTATAAAACTCATTATAGAAGATAAAGGCTGAGTAACCTTTCTGTTTCTAATCCAGTGGTTTCCTTATGATACCTGTGCCTTGGAGCATTTATTCTTTTTAAAATCAAAGCAAAGAAAAAGGAGAACTATCATGTATTTCTTTGTCAAGGCAAGGCAACTCTATTATTTTTTCATTTTTAATTCCTCTGTTACATTTTAAGATACAGCACATTTAAAGCTATATCAAATGGTTCCAAGCTGCTATCATTTAGCAGCAGAGAATGAAGAAAAAAGCATTTGATGTCCTCTAATAATTTAAAAATAATCTATAATACTAACTCCCTTCAGTAGTTAAATAAGTATAAATGAAATGTAATAGACATTAAAAATCTATCAGAACATCTGGCATTGTACCTCAGTAGGCTAGGGCATAGCATGGAAAGCCTGCTGCTCATGAAACGTGTCGTGCTGTTAACAAGTTTCTGGATGACTGTGAGCATGGCTTTATTCCTAGTGCAGGTCAGAAACTGTGCTTGGAACAAATGTCTAGTGCAAAATGAATGTAGGAGAAAAAGATAATTCCCAGAAGGAGAACAGTTTTATGTGATTGACTTTTGGAGAACTAAAAGGTGACTCTGAACATTTCCATGGAAGGTGAAGGAGAAATTGGCTCTTCACCATGTTAGAATTCATACAGTATGAAGGTTTATCTAGAACATTTACAAAGTACAGGAAAACTTAAAACTTGGTCCAAGAAACTTAGTAGTTTGAGTGTGTACATGTTCATTGCTTTTGTGTTTTTCCTTTGTCTTATCTGTGTCCTTCTGTAATTCTTTTCAAACACTTTGGATAGAAAGTACAATATAAATTGAAAGAATATGAATCTACTGCCAGTGAGTGGCTGAAAATTCATAGCTTTGGATATCCCCCCCTTTTTTTTTTAATCCTTGTACATGATGGTTCTTAGGAGAGCAAAGTGATGAGAGTCTAGAGGTGTGATGAAAAAGCCTTATACCTGTACAGGTCAGTCAGTGGAGCTAAGTGATGACCCCTAAATATCCATTGAGGTTGCATTATGAAAGAACTTCCTAATAATATTAATGATATGAGAACTTAGATTATCTTTCAGAATGTTCTCTCTCATGATTAAAGCTGCTGAGTCCTTATAAAGTCAAATTTGGTGATCTCATTCCATACAAAACAGCCTGAATGCAGTTCTCCTTTGAGATTAGATCTTTCTTAGATGCTCAAATACTTCACTCCTGTTTTCTTATGGTGAACATCAACATATGCTTACAGTGCAGAATTTGCCTTTTCAGCTGGAATATTCATGCAGTACTTAGCACCATATGTATGCCAGATTCTGAATGCCATATTTTAGAATGTCAGGGAATTTTATTCTATTTTGCAAATACAAACAAAAATCTCATATTATTGTAATATCTGAAGTTATATTGGCAAATTTCCCTTTTAGGAATAATAATAGGATGTGCACCCTAATATTTCTGAAAGATTATGGTTCTAATTTGTCTGTGGGATGTGTAAGCACCTACTCAGGTCTATAAAACACTATTTAAACACTATAACGAATATTCTGAAAATAAAAGGTGTTATTGGTAATAATAGTTCTTTTATTATTTCTTTAAAGGTTTTAGAAGGTGTTGGGAGTGTTATAACTTTTGTTACTCTGACAAAGCTGCTTCTATTTGTTGCTTAGGACAGGGTCTGTATAATTCAAATAGACCAAATATTTCTTTTCTGAGAAATAGTATGAAATGAACACGAACAAAGTTATTAGAAAGTCTAGACCTGTGGCCACTATATTTAAGAATGCAGACTCTTGGATATTCAAAGGCATAATAAGTTCTGGAAATCAGAGTTTTCCTTTTAGAGCAGATTCTGCCAGCTGGTGCATGAAAGCCAACATCCCTGTCACAACTACTGCATTAGTTTAAGAATCTACCTGTGCAGAGGCATAATTACAGAATTGCAGCTGTGCACGGAGACCAGAAGATTTTCTTGCATGTGTTATGTTCTTGACTATGAGTCCTAAGTATTTGGATTTAACTTTGATAGTATTTAGGAATGCACTGGGGATTTTTTGAAGTACACTGCGCTGAATACAGTACTTTGGAAAACTGTTCATCTCTCTAAAACCCAAGAGTCAAATGGAGTTGCTCTCCATATATAAGTATATTCTGGGTTTCTGCATCAATCCAAAAACTATCAGTGGCAAGTGAACTACATATGCCATGAGTGTATATATGCCATATCAGTGGCAAGTTCCCATGTATGCCATAAGTTGTGATATTTGAATTCCTTGTTCCATGAGCATTTTCTTTACACCCTGTGGTGCCATGTGAGTGGAAAAAGAGAAAATCTAAATAAAGCACAAGGGCAACCAATCTACCCTAACAAGAAAGAGAGTTGTTAAGGAGATCATAGTGTTGAGGTCTAAATATTTCACAATTAGGCATTCATTTGGAAACAGCAGCTGCTCTATATCCTCTACACGCTATTTTGATTATGTTGTTTACCAATTACAAAACACAAAATATATTTATATTGACTACGTTTTTCCCTACAGTCTTCCAGGAGTATAATGATGAATATTCACATAAGAAACAGCTTCAAGGTTCTAGCACCAGCAGCAGCTGTGCTTCTTACAATGTCTGCAGTCACTTGGGTTGACTAGATGTAAATAATTTACGTGTGCTGTATATAGCAGCTCTTTCAGATCTCCATATATTTATGCTAATAAGTAAGTTAGATTTTGCTGGCAACAGCTCTGTTGATCAAATTGAAACAAAAAGTAGGTTGTAGCTGTTCAGGGACCAGTCTTCTGGTTGCCCTGAACAACTGCCATGTGCAGTACAGAAGCCATCATAGTTGAGTGTTGAATCTCAAGATCCCTGAGGAATATTTTAAAGCTAATTATCACTATCAAGAAAGTCCCTGAGGTCAGAAGGCACTGAAGTTCTCTACAGAGTGTTTGTAGATACCTATTACTTCAGAATTTATTAATATCCAAACACATCAAGGAGTAGGCAGTAGGCTCTTATTTTTGATATACGATAGCAAAACTGCTCCCTCTCATTCTTTCATTAATGATATAAAGCTATATAGCAAGCACAGGAAAAAAAATTCTTTTTTCTTCAATATCAGCCATGGAAGTGTTACACCTTGTGACATATACTGAAGTTTATAGTTACAGTGTATAGATCTACATGCAAACCTGTGAAAGATCAGGCTGATTACACAAAAATATGAGGATGCTCTGTCCATACAAGCTGTGAACTCATAGAGTACTTATCTAGGAATGCATTGCTTGTGTAGATGAAAAGCATCTTGTGTAATTAAAAGAAATGTATTCCCATAGCTGTCTCTCAAGGCACATGGGGGATGTGGTTGCATATGCAGGCAGAGACAGTTCTTTAGGAGAAATTCCAGCGCTGTCTTTGAAGTTTGGTCAAAAGAGTTAATTGTTGCATACGGCTTGCCTTGTTGTCATTTTGCTTTTCTGTTTTGTTGAATAATATGTCCTCTATTTACCTCTATTGGCAATTCTTTTAGATTATGTTTTCACCTGAAACTGCCAACTAGGATTGGACTGTGCTCGAACTTGATACTGTATGAAGACGTATATGACCAGGAAATTCTCCATGTAGAAAATTATGTTACAAATCAATATCCAAAATGCTTTATTTATTGATTTTAGAACCATACAGAAAAGATGCATGGAATTGCCAGTGTGATACATACTTGCAGCTTTCTAACAGGAAATCATCTGTAGTTTTTTGCTTAATTTTAAGTTTCCTTGTTTCATCAGCCCACGAATATACATTTCAGTGTTCTATTTGATTAGTCACTGTAATTAGCTCTTCCTGTGCATATAGTCTTTTTGCAAGCTGTAAGTGGAAAGAGATACTTCTCACCACTGTTGCCCAGAATAGTGGTGAGGACATTCAAACGTCAGTATCTCATGCTGTAACACCTAGGCAAACAGGAAGCAATTGCTTTTGACAGAGATATGTCCCTATCTGGATAATTGTTGCTCAGGATTAGATATATTCATCGTGCAAATACACATGCCCACTTCATTGAAAATTAAAAATGTTGAAGCTAACTATCCAGATGGTAAGTCCTTGCCTCATTTCAGTCTGTCTTTCTTGAGACCAACCTGTTTCTTCGCTGCAGGCTGAATCAGATTCATCAGACCCCCCCCCCCCCCCCCCCCCCCGGCTCCCCAGAAACACGGGGAGCTGCAGAGAATTGCCATTCTCCTTATGGACCAGGAAGTAATGGACTAGTTAGGTCCATTTCACTAGCTTATGGCCAGTCTTTTAACAAATGACTTTCCCTTGAGCTCATGATAAAGCCTGTGTCTTAAGGGAATGAGTTCAGGAAAAGGAGGATTCAGTGACTAGAGAATTTATTAGCTTGTTTTTTTCCTAGGTTAAACAAAAAAACTTGTATTTTGTACTGGAGAAAGACAGTATCGAAGAGTGCAAAAAATACATGGTGTTTAGCAGCATTTTGGAAATGCTTACACAGAGCCATGAAGATACATATATGTGAGACAATTGACTATACAGAGCAGGAGTCAAAATACTCAGCTGGGAATTAAATTTGAAACATTTACTACTGGTGCAATCTTTGCTCTTTGGAAATCTTTTTGAATCACTTGGAAAAGTTCTCTTAGGAGTACATAATAAGCATTATATATACAGTTGAATCATTCCAAATGGACAAAGAGATCATTTCAACCCTTCCTTGATTTATGAATAGAGAAAGGGAGAGAGAATAAATATACTTATGAGCCTAAACATGCTTATTGTTACCTAGAGATTTTCAAAAGAACCTAAGTCCTATTCGTTTTAATAAGAAGTATTTAAATATTTGTGAAAATCCTATTTAGGTTTCTTTATTTATCTTTAGGCTTCTATTTGACTATCAAAACTGGCTCATATAATCAAATTTTTTGAAGTTTTTTGTGGCTTGGGTGCTTACATCCCATTGTATTTTGCTTTAGCATTTAAATCACCTGTGACTGAGGTGATAAGTGGGCTTTATGGGTCTGATCAGAGGTGTTGCTGCAATTTGTATAAATACACCCAGCTAGCGTTAAACAAATTGGTGAGGTTATCATTACTCACTGTAGGTGTCAAGGCTCTTGAGTCAGATACAGAACATTTACGTGTGGTCCCATGTAAGCTCTATAGTCCAGTCTGAAACTTATGTTGCCACATGTATACTGATATCACTAGACAAATTCATTCAGGTGTTTCTGTCTTGCTGTAATTGCAATTTTAGACTACAGTATAGGCATATCTTAAGTTATTTGAATACTTAAAATTCCGTGTAGCATTCAAACCTTTAAAAAGTCTTTAATCCTTAAAGTAAATGAATAATTGAATGGCAATTCCTGGACAATAGCCATAATTGTTAGTGTTGAAGATATTCTATCATACAAACTTTCAACACACACTCCACAGAATTGTCCAAGTTAAAGTTTGCTGCTAGTAAAGTGCTACTGTTTTTCCCTTCAGTGAAGTTCTACTGTCCAGGCTTACCTCAAGTCTCATCTGTCTCTGTGTCTCTGTGTTTTTGCAATGATCTATTTTCTCCAATGCAAAACACTCCTGCTTTTTCTGATTTTGTGGGGTTTTTTTCCCACTTTCTCATGTTTTTTTTTTCACATTAATATTTCAGTTTATTATAAGTGGTTTGAGAAATCAAAATAATAATCTTATAAACCTTTGAAACTGAGACCTTTAAACCATAGTTGCTGAGAGTATGTTGAAACAATGCATTTGAATTCTTATCTTTTCCAAAAGGATTTTAGTAAACAATATATTCTTATAAATAATAAATTCAGCTTTATGTCTGTCATATACAATGCAATGTTTTGTAGTATCAACCACCTGAAACCAAACATCTCTACTGAAATAAATCTCTGTGGGAAAGCGGATAATTTATAGATATGAAGGACCCTATGAAGGCTCTGGTTGCAGAGATTGTGAATTAAAATATGGTTAAGGTTGTTCCTGAATTTTAAAAATTCCCCAGCAAGTCCATGCAGCAAGATTGTTTCCTTATCTTTGATTATCTGCTGTGAATTAGTATGTTAGTTTCACAGAAAATTTCGGTTAGAAAATTTCCTGGAAAATGTTTAGAACAAGAAAAAGGACTAACCTAAAGTGTCAGTAATTTCATGGTGAGTTATGTATCTTGAATATCGCAGTTCAGCACCACTCAGTTGACATGGTTCATTACTTATCATCAAATCCCCAGATGATCTTTGTGCAGAAGCCCAAAAGGCTCTAAGTATGCACATACACTGCAATTATGAAGTAATCAAAATAAAATTTAACAATTTTGAAATTAAATTGAAAATAGATAGTCCTTTCAAAGTCCTAGATTAAAAGGAGACAGCCATATGTAAATCAGATACAGCACTGCTGAATTATCTTGTTCAATGTCTGTGCTTTCCAAATAATAGACACGGTAGCTGTACAAAATGATTCCTTTGACGGACCTGACAAGCATGATTTATGGCATGCCCAAAACATATTCTTTGCTTGAATATTCAGTGGAAGGAGCTTCATTTTCCCCAATTCTAATATTGTGGAATTATATCTAAATTGTGTCTTAACTTGGAAAGTCACAGGAGGGAGGATATAAATTACACTCTTACAAAAATATACAAGAGATTTAAATTGGAAAATTGCTATTTTAGGATGCAAGACAGCAAACTACAATTAATCACTGTTCTTCCTCTCATCAGATTTCACAGTGAAGATTCAAGAAACATAATACAGTATTTTAAAAGACTCATTTAAAAAACCTTTCTCAAATAATATAAACATCTGGAAGGAAGGACATCCTTGTTTAGCATAAATCATTCAATGAGGTAGTATCTTTAGAATCTAAAACTAATTTCAGTATGCCTGAATCCTTCAAATTCAAAGAGCTCAACTCATGGAGTTATTTTTAGATTTATGAAAGTTCCTTGTAATCTCCATATGGAAGGAGGAAGTGATTAAACAGGAAAATTAACCCCAAGGAAACAGGTGCTTCAGATTTTTTGAAGGTTTTAAAGGATTGCTTATATTTGTTCCTGAAGTCTCTGATCTCAGAATTTCATCTGAGTCAATATTACAGCTACAGGCTTTTTCAAATGCCTAGCACACAACTTTGTGTTACTGAGGTTCCCCATAGAGACTTTGTCTCTAAACTAAGTCAAATATATTTTCTCCATCTAGAACCTTTATCTCTGTGTGCTACGGACTCCTTATGACTCATCTTTTACACATCATGAAATGGAATTGCCTACATAATAGCTCTCATAAGAAAATGTTCTCTTTGAGCAACCTGTAGCTCAAAAGATTTTTCTAACTCTCTGGGTTCTGTGGGAACAAACCCTCTTATGTTTTCTGTGAGGGCTTGCTTGCTTTGCAAACTAGGGCTGACTCCTTTCCTTGAGCACCACGGATTTTGTTCTTCCTTAACTTTGTCTGGCTTTCCAACAATATAAAGTAAAGGCAATGCTTAAGAGATACACCTGAGGAAAGGTTCTACTTTATTTGAGGAAAACAAAACTATCCAAGCAAACATATTATATATTCATGTTTGTTTGTTTTTTTGCCATAGTTTCCTGGCTCAGCAGCTTTTTAAGATTCCATGATCCTGTATATCAAATACTGTATCTCCAAGTCCTGCACGGGCGTGACTGGAGCACATTCAGCATATTCGATTGCAACATTCTGGATATTCAGGATTTCAATTGTTTCTAAACACAGGTGATGTGAAACTATCATCAGGTCACCTGTCAACCCTTAAGGATAACAAACTTGACCTGAGGCCACCTGGAGAAGCATTCTTTGGAAGGAATGTATTTGAATGTAATTGTTTATTTACACTGACATATTTAGAGAAGGTAATTTATTGCTTAACAGCTGGAAAGAGGGAATCCCATCTAGATATTTATCCTGTATAATGAGGTTTTGCACTAATCCAGTGACTCAAGAGCAAACAGGGAAGAGACAAGGCAGATAGCTATTTTCACTTCTAATTCCCATAAATTGCCTTGCAAGTTGGTGTCATGAAGTCTGTCTTTTCTATTATTAACAGAGCATAATGTGGCAGCTACTCAAGAAGTGATTCAGTTGCCTGTATTTAAGTCTCTCAAGTCGTTTTAGACATCTGCAAAGCTGTTGGAGAACTGTGCCCCTCTGGAGTGGCAGCTGGTATCTAGGTATCTAAAATGCAACTTGACATCTATGCTTAGGTACTTGAATTGCTTCCTTAACATATTAACTACTCAGACATAGGTTTGCAGAAGGGACCAAGGCAGGTTAGAAATGCTGCATTGTATCCATGTGATTAGATTACAGGAATATCTGTGAGAAAAGATACAACTTGTCATGATGCCTCTGATGTTAAATATATAATGAACTACATAATATATGAAGAGTTTTTCATAAAGAAGATGAAATTACAGCTATTCTCTCTATATATATACATACACATGCATATATATGTATGTATGTGTGTATGTATGTATGTATGTATTTTTTGGACAGCCGTAACAGGACCCAGATGTCAGGCTTTGGAAGATTTTCCAGTAGCAGCAGCTGGCTTCCTGGCAGTCTCCTCAGGCAGTTATGTTGATGCTTTGGAGTTGCCTCTAGGTCTGTCATGCAAATAGGCAGCTGATGAGCTGCCTTATATGTTTGGATGTGATTTCTGTTAGATACCATTGACCCACCTTTGATCTTAGGAAAGATGTGCAATCTTTTTGTACCTGTGTAAGATATACTACATTTGTAGAACTTTAAAATTCCACTTGCTTAACAGGAATTTTCTACTCTGGATGGTGCTTTGTAGTGAGTAACTGAGTTCTTATGAAAAGGTCTTATGAAACAATCAATGAAGTTCTGCAAAACAGGTGGAACTAAAAAAGTCCAGATTGGCACTGCCTGAAGTCTGTGCCCATTGATGTAACTCACCAAAAGATACTCTTTTCCTTTGTAATATCATCCTGTGTGAATGGTTAGCTTAGCTAGCGACTTCCGTATCCCTACCTAGGTTTACTGTGCTTGTCCATTTTTATGAGTTCTTTATCAGCTGCTGTACTTTCCATACCTACATATGAAAGTTCACATATACTCAGAAATTACTTATATGGTTCCCAAATTAAATTAAAAAAAAAAAAAAGAGAGAGAGAGAGAAAAGTGAACACATGTTCACATTATACTGTACTATATGTTATAGTAAACTGGGTGTATGAATTCCCATATGTGGATTTTCTTATCTCTGCCCCTTACATAACTTTGACACGAATGTCCAAATTGCCAAAGGAAAAGGCAAGGGGTTACATTTTTAGTTCGTCTTTGGCAAGGCTTTCATTCAATGCCTGCAGTTTTTTCAGTGCAAATAACTACAAAAGAAAAGGATGGCATCAGCAGGTATTTTTTGGTGCATTAAGATCCCTTGAAAAATGAAGTGTATTTATGAGTGCGGCCAGGTATTTTGAGATCCATGTCATACTGACTGAGCCTACATTTCTTTGCTGGTGTAAGTTGTTGCTGATAGCTGTTTCTCTGACTTCTGGGTAGAAGATCCAAGATCAGATTAAAAAAATAATAAGCTTCAACATCAGAATGATTCATTCTGAAAGGTGAGAAAAGATCCTGCACATTCATAAAGCTATCTAAAACCTTGATGATGAAAAAAATCCATCAGTTTTTTTGATCTTTTTGTTTTCATTTTGCTTAAGAAAGCCCCAGTATCATTTGCAACCCTCCAGTCTTTACTCCATGCTTCACACATCCCTTCTGAGGAGACAGATGCTCCTACTTTGCTTTTCTGTCTTCAGAGAGTTACAGCTCATATATTGGTGGCTGTCTGATTACTGCTTCAAACCGGCATTGAGCTGTGCTTAGTCCAGCTGATGTAGTGCTTTCTATGAGGCCTTAGAGGGCCTAAAGTTTTAAAAGAGGAATCTGGAATGGCAATGACATTTAGACTGCAGGGCTTTTCATTACATTAAAGGCAACTGAGGAGGCTCTAATAATAAGGAAGCCGAGAATGGGGAAAGAAGAATTTGATCAGATAGTAATCTTGTAATTTGATTATGCTTATGTAAGGCACACCTGGGATGTAAAGGGCAGAAAAGAAGAAGAATCAACAAAAAGCAAGATGACATTAGGAAAAGTTTTTATTTCTGTTGAACAGCTAACAGGAGCTGACTGATGTAATTTTTATTCTTACAGGAACTGACCTAAACTTTGGTGGCGAGCTAGGCTATTTTAGTTTCAGTTCTTTCAATCCTGTTCACTCCTTCATGCCTAGGCTTAAACTGAATGCAAATGCTCTTTGTGCAGGAGTGACTGTGAAGACTCTTCTGCACCTGCAGATGGGCTGGTAGAACACACGACCGGGACGCGCTTCTCGCAGCCTTAGTGATCTGACATACTCAAAAGCAAAAGTGCTGCCAGAGAATAGGATGCCTGTGATGTTTAACAAGGGTTTGGATACCTCAGAAACTCTGAGGGTAACTTCAGAAATGATATTCAGGCTACATGCATGTTCCCCATTCATAGGGAAAGGAGCAGGTTTTAAAACCCTTCAAAGAGATTTTTAACACTTTACATGTCATTCATATATCCTTTGGATCAATTCATTGCTTTCTCTAAGGGAAGCTGAAGGCATAAGCCTGTTGAGAAAAGCTTTCCATTTTTGCTGAGAATGAATGTAGGGATAGTGCACAGATGAAAAGAAAAAAATAATATTTCTGTTAATGATAGTGCTGGACTCTGAAATTAAACCCAGCAGGTGGGTAGAGGCTACATGCCTTTCAAAGGATACTGCAGTTCCCCTACAATAAGCTGGCTGAGGGCAGGCACGAAGCTGAATTTAGGTAGCATTTAGGTAGCATTTTGTAAAGTGAAATTCAGGGACAAAAACTTAAGAAGTTTCAGAACATTTGTGGATTGCATTTTCCTTTCATTAATGATCTATTGTTTTGACTGAAAGGTTCTTTACTATGTTTTATTCTACATCTTGTAAATAAAATCCACAAACCCATTATTTGACTGGGTGTATAACGGTACCACCATCCATCCCACTTGGGAATGCTGCTGTCTGAGATGACATACCAGAACATGTCTTTACCAGGGAGCTAACCGTTATTTCTTCAGGTTTTGATAGAGCACAGCAAGAATTTGACAGTGTATGCAAGTCCAAAATTTAAAACGGTGGAAGATACTTAAAACTAATAAAGTCAGCCAATCTCCCAACCATTTTCACTTTAATTGACAGTTTGAATGAGAAGCATTAAAGTAACCTAAAACTGAGCTTCCAGAAACTGTAGGAGGTAGACTCATTGTTATGCTTTACAACCTATACGATCTTCTGTTATGTAAAATAAGAGAAAAATGCACATGAGCATTCTGCAAGAAGGAAATTTTAGATAAGCAGTGTTGCATTTACTTTCATCTGAAAGAGACAACTTGAAACTCAAGTATAGGATTCCGCTGGGCAATGCTTACATCGTCAACTGTTGCTGCAATGGCAGGGGACAATTTGGAAACTCCAGCCTACTGTGAAATTATGTCAACTAGCTGTGGTAGAGCTTTTGCATAACAAAATATGCTACATCGACCAATCAATTCATTATACTTTTTAGTTATGCCATTCATTGAATCAGGTGGTGTGATACATCAATATGATAAGTTTTATCAATGGATTAATTTTTAATTTACTGTGAAAAAAAATCAAGTAGGAGGCATTACTTTGAAAAGAAATGTTAAAGTTTTGTTCTACTGGGCTTCATTCTGCTTTTACAATACCACTCGCTCACTTAGTCATCTTTCAGAGGAACAAAGTTCATCTGAGATACAAAAAAAATCATTTCTCATCATGTTTTAAAAAGTATTTTTAGCAACAATTTTTAGTGCTTTGTTTGCAACATGGAATATTATCTTGACTCAGCCACAAAGCCAATAGACTTCAATCATTTGCATTTTTCATGATATCCAAGGAAGCAATTCTGATTTTCTTCTTCAGTCGCAGTTAGGCATAAAGGAATATTCACAAAAAGAAACCCCATAAAAGACCCTGTGTCTCAGTCAACCTGTAGTGAAACTTTGATGACCTCAGTTGAATTGTATTAGAGATAAATTTAAACCTTACCTCTTTAAGCAGTGATGGTCTTTTTAAACCATCACCACCTGCGTGCTCACTACCTGGGAGGCACAGAGTAGCCAGTTCTTCTATTGGTTTGCATGGGTTGGGCTCAGTCCTGTAATGAGAGCTTTAGTCATGACAGGCCTGATCTATCAGATGTTTGCCAGTGTAGAGACCTCCTGTCTTGCAGTGCGCATTACTATTTTATTCTGCAAGTACTGCATATGAGCTGCTGTGCTGTCCAGCCAGCTGTGCGGTGTAATGAGCAGCAGTACTAGTGCAAGTAAGTTTAAGATCTGCTTCCATGTTCTCCTGTTTTCTCTGTTGATGTAGCTTAACAGGGCAGCTTTTAGACTTGGTCAGAGAGAAAAAAGGCTGTCCTCATAAGCTTGGTTTTTGATGTCCCTTATAAATGTAGCTGTCAGCGAACAAGTACTTAGGAGAGTGTATTTGTATGTGCAACAGTAATTCCTGTGAGCACACCTACAGAGGACAGGGTAGACCCTATTATACCAGTAGCGTACAAATCTCTCAGAAATGCTTATCCAACATCTGAACAATTCCTTAGTGAGTCTGTTGATACAGACAGGATTTCATTTCAACATGAAAAGTGTGGTTACTAAAACTAGTTGACGTTATTTGGCTGAAGTATATTTTGCTGTCAAATTCTAGCTTACATAATTTTGGAAAAGGTGAAATATCTTTTGATGATTTTTTACTAGAAAATTTCAAAATTACACATTAGTGCAATTTGAATGCATAAACTTCACTTTGGTTTTCAGGAGTCAAAAAATTTCAAGGGTTGCAAATGGAATAAAAGCATAATGATAAAGAGAAAAAGGCTAGTGGCTGCTTTTCATTTTGTTTCAAGAAGGTAAAGAGAGAGGGAGAGAGAAGGAGAGAAATGTTGAAAATATTGATTCCAAGAAGTAGCGGTTTTTGGAACCTTTTGGAAAATAGTTGAATTGATAAAGGATAACAATCACACTAAGCATCTGCCATATAATGTTAATTAATGTTAATTCTTATCGGAATATCTAACTACATTTTAGCTACTCCAGATCAGTTATTGTTTAGCAGTGCTCAGCATAGGAGATTCATCCTAGTCTTCCATTACAGTGATAAAGGAAATCTGACATAAATCAAGGTGCTACTGCACAACAGACTAGAAAAACTTTTGACTATTATATAAAGATAGGCCAATCAATTAAATACCTACTGCATTGTTAGGGTTTTTTTTCCTCTAAGCAGTTGTGTAAAAATTTATCAAATTTTTTATATAGTGAGTATTTTACTTCTGCTACCAAAAATATGAATGACAGATAAGGGTCTAACATTCTCTATCACTGTATTCACTGTATACTGTATTCAAGTAAATATCCAAAAAAAAAAAAAAAAAAAAAACACCCTTGTAGAAGCTTCTTATTCTATTCTTATATTCTTTGGCTTGTCAGGAACAAGGTGAATGACAGACATCAGGAATGTCCTGTTAGAACAAGATTTTTCTTATATTAAAACTTCAAATGTCATTTTATTACATAAATTATCTTATGTGTATATTAATTTGTAGACTGTATATGGTGATATATCCTATAGTTTATACATACAATTTTATATTGCTAATAATATTATATTAATAACAGTTCAGAACAGCATTAGGTTCATCTGTAGTGTAATTTCTAGAGCCTGGCCTTACAAATTTGATGTTGACACAACCTGACCTCACGAAAGTTTTGGAGGATATGTGCTGGTAAAATCTCCCTATTACATGGGAGCTGCACGTTTAAAAACTAGTAAATTCAATTCATTACAGTTAGTACAGGAGTTAATTACTTGTGTTTATGTTATTAATTGCAACCATATACCATGTCTTATGTAAAAGAAAAAACAAAGTAAATATATTTCTTACAATGAATATAATCGTACATCTGTTGTAGGAAAAAACTGTAAGCAAGGCATCTAACCATCTCATTTTCTATTTGTATACCTAAAAATATACTGTTGTTAAAAGCTTTGGTAGAAACAACAATACACAATAGGATTAAGAGCAAAACAGACCACTGTTTTCACCAACATATTTCCTGTTCAATCCTATTAAATGGGTAAAAAGAATACTCATAAAGCACTTAGCTAACTCCCTAGAATTTGTCCTATTAATGCACATTTAGGAATTACTAAATTTTAGGTTAGCAAATTTAGATTTTAAATCTTGAATAAGAAGGAATAGTCAAATATTTTTTTCCAAAATGTACTTAATTGATTTGATAGGCCCACAAAAATGTCAGTCTTTTGCATTTAATCAATTCTTAAGAACAAATGCATCATTTCTTAATTACTAAATAGCTTAAAGCTATTCCTGTTTGACTGCTGTGAGCTGTAGTGTGTATATGTACATAGAAAAGATGCAGAATACATCATCTAGCAAACAGATTGTACTTGCTGTTAGTCAGAGCTCTTTCCTATATTTAGATTTTTTTTATATAAAACTTTGTAAATGAAATCTTGGTTCCATTGAAATCAGTGGCAAAACTTGACTGACTTTAATTAGCTAGGGTTTCACCCATTTTCGAAGGATCTAAAATTAGAGATTATAAAGTAGATTTTTTTTAAGTCAGAGATGACATTCTCAACCATTTCATTTTCATAACCTCAGAAATGTTGAAGAGTTATTTTAAAAATAGTATTTATTTTGGAGGACTTCTGTATTGCACCAAACCCTCCAGTCGTTGTCTCATGCCCATTGGCATAAGGAGCTGTACTAGCAATAAGTGCAGAGCTCTTCCCGTGCAAGCAGTCTAGGGACCTGCTTAACAAGACACCTTGGAGGTGAGAAACATGCAGAGTCAACTGAGCAGAGGTTTGCTTGCATTGCGCTGATTATGCTTCTTAGAGGGATAGATAAACAGGGAAATTAACTCTTTGTCAAGTTTTATCCAGTAAAGTGGCTTAAACTAGTAATTAAATACTGTTCTTCTCCATTTTACTAAAAAATGAGGATACCGCACATTTTAAATACAGGCAAAAATTGCTCATTATTGAATACCAACTTTCTATTCAGAGCTTTTTTTCACAGTTCAGAGACATAGCACCTAAAATAGAAGTTTATAATGTAAATGCTTATACAACATAACAGCACTAGCAGGTGATACTGCGATAAACCAAACTTATTTCATGAGGGCTTTTCCAGCCCTTTACACAGGTGAAGCTTGTTCATAGCAAGGATTCTATGATGGGAAGCCTGCAAAGGGTTACCTCACTGGTTTCAATGTAATATATCTCAATGCAGACTCGAGATCAATAGCCTAAAGTATTTATTTCAGGTGGTTTCTCCTTGCATTTTTATAAAGATGCTGAAAACAAATTAGGCAATAAAATTAGAATTTGGTTAGGATTCTTTCCTGAAATTTCTGTGGAGAAGAAAGTGTACCAAAATCAGAGCTACCTTTTGGAAGTAAGTTTACATTAATTATGTTTTTACACCTCTATGGGTAATAAGTTTGCTATTCTTACAAGTTCTCTATTTTAGTTGCTCTTTCACACATCAGTTTGTTATTAGGTCAATTTTCCAAAGTTGTGCTTCTACTTAACATTCCCTTGACTTTTGAGCCTAAAACAAAGTTATTGTTATTTTAGATGAAAGATATGCATGGAAGTTAATACAATACGGAGCTGGATTTGTTTATCAGTAAGGCTAGGTTTGCAGGGATTGGTAATAGTGTTCTTTTTATAGGATATAGGAGGAAAAACAGGTGAACTTCCAGGCACAATCCATCTCCTTACAAATCTCACTGTAAATATTGATCATGTCCTTAGCTTATCACAGCTCTAATAGCATGCAAATCTGCCAGGTGGGAAAGCAACCACATGTAAAATGGTGACAGTCGGACTAGAAATGAAAATGAAAAAAAATGAAAATGAAGAGATCTGATACTTGAAAGTATGGATAGGAGAGTTCTGGGAGCATTTCCTCCTTATTGTAGCCATGCTTAAACTCTCAGGTGCCTTTGGACATGCTTTTCCATAGATATTCTCACTTATGTTGATATGAGCCTCCCATTTAAGATAGACTTGCATCGTGCCAGAAGTAAACAATTTCACTGTAAATGGCAGAACTGGACCTTCTCCACTTGCCTTAGTTTATATTTGATTTCAGTGGGAGGTTCCTTTGAGTGCAGATTAATGTCCAGTATTTCCCACATCAGTAAGGGTGAGTTTAATGTGGTAGGTCCTAAATACAAATCACTAATCAGAATACTCCAGTCAGGGGTGGGACTGGAAACTAGATCTAAATCTTGCTGTAATGGCCCATCTTGATTAATATAGGTACTTGAATTTCAACATTTGTAAGGTTGATCAGAATGCTTAGGCAAGCTTGGAAACTCTTAAAGATCCATGTCTGACTCCATTTTATTTTCTTATTTGTGATCCCTATAATCTCAATTTAAGTTTGCACAGAAATATTATATGTATGCTCTACTGCTATGCCGTGTAGCATTTTCCTTCCTTAGTACTGGATAATAGAGAGTATATTTTTATCATGTAGCATCCCTAACTTTCCAGCAGTGGCATGTCCCTGACTCTGACTACATTTAAAGCTGTAATTAATCATATAGGAATATTAAAGGCTAGCAGATTTTCAGCTTTTCATATCATTGTTTTGTTTTAATTTTTTGTAGAAGGGTTTAAAAATGCTGGACCAGGATTTAATACTGGGTGATTTGTTTTTCCTGAACTTTGAAAAAAAAATACTTTATTAAAAACATGTTTATAGCATTTAGTTTTGTATAATATAAAAGACAAAATGTTAGGTATATTAAGTCATGTATGTACACATGTATGTCTACATATTTATTATGTAATACTAATACAGCAGTCAGGTATAACTTCTCAGTAATGTAAATAACATAGTAAGTACTTCATAAAACACCTGGATTATTGTGTCTTTTCATCATTATTACAATGATTCCCGAACTTTGCCACTTTCATTAATATGCTCAGCAATCTTCTTCCTTTTCTGCTGCTGTTTGATTTTTTTTTTTTTAACTGACCCCACATCTTCCAGGGTCATAATATTGCTAGAAGGCCAAATTGTATTTCACTGTTTAACTGTGTAATAACCTGTATGGCCAGTGGGATTTGCCTTTCTTATATTCTTTTTGTTTACTTGGACAGAACCAAATGGTGATGATGAAAAGGGCAAAAGTCCAGAAAATAAAAATGAAGAAGTCAAATCATAAACTTTATTTTTAAAACTTTCTTAATTTAAGGGTTCATAAATTGAACTGTGTCTGCTAGAGGAAAGTAATGTGCTGGCAAACCCTGGTGGTATCATGTCTAACTCTTACGGTATTTTGCTAATATTTTTTTGTGTGTGTAGTTACCAGAAAGCTCTTGCTAAGCTGGAGAATTTCAGGAGGTAGCAATAATGAACACTAGTGCTGTTTGAGTCTTATGCAGGTATAAATTGCCAGCTACATACATTTTAATCAATTACAGCTACAAGAAAGTAGTCTGAATCATTAGAAGAGGGTAAATACTAATTTTGGAGAGGAACCATTTCAAGTAATACAGTTGTTTCTGGATTAAATTGAGTGAAATTAGTACAGCTCACCTAAAGCTTTACAGAATCTGAGACACTGTCCGTGTGTCTGCTTTTTGCCTTTTTTTTTTTTTAATAGCATTTTCTTTTTTAAATAGTGAGGAAGGAAGAAAAGGCAAACCATGCAAGCCCTTTCCTGAGAACGAAAATCTGACACTAGTTTGGTGCTTTATGATGCTACAGGGGCTCCTGTGGGGAGTTGCTGCTCTCTGGTCCCTTCCATGCAGCTTGGTCTTCAACTTCCTAGCTTTCGTTTCCATAGCTCATTTGTTTACCAATATGTTGTCCTTCTTGAAAGAAGACAACTCAAAATGTTAAAAATAGATTGAAGATGGCGGGGAGGGTGGCAGAAAACATGGAATTTGGAAGGTTCAAGACTCCAAGCAGAAAGATCCAGCCTTGAGGCCTCAGTGCACATAAGTGTCAATGGGTGTCAGGGAGGAACGCGAAAGTGTGTTGCATGCCATAAAGGGTTCATAAAGGTCTGCAGTATTTATCACTTTGTGCTGAGCTTTGCAATTGTTATTGCAAGGTGAGGTAGGAGCTGTGCTAGCAGGGGGCACTGTTGGACAGTGCGTCCAATAATATTCCATGCCAGTTCTCAGATGTCTTTCTGATTACATGATTTCTATGATTACAGTCATAGCATTTTTCTGCTTTACCACTTTCCATAGAAAATATCTACATTTTAACAAAGTAGAAACTTGTATGCGTTTTAATTATTTTGATTATAATAAAAGTAAAGTGCATAGGATGAAAGTAATTTTTCCTTTGAAAAAAAGGCTTAACAGTTGGGAATTTGGAAAAGTGAGTGAAGAACCGAGTTTAGCTCAATTAGCTGCTGTCATTCAGTAGCTTCCTCCTGGGATAACTCCTCTTGCTTATTCTATTGTGTAGACCTAATTCCACTGTCATGAAAGAGAACAGATGAAAGGAGTTAAAGAAGTCTAACTACAGCAAACCTAGTACATTAATTTTCCAAATGGTACCAAAACAAAAGAATGCTCTTTCTGTACTGACTGCAGTTTTTGCTTAGAAAGCAGTGAAGACCTCAAACATCCATCATCCATCCTCAGTTCCATGAAGCTCTTGTGAGTCTCTACAGATATTGAAGGTTTCTAAGATTCCTAATTAAAGCATGAGGAAACGTTTTAATGTATTTCACAGCATATGCAGTAAATTAAAATTGGATTTTAGAATGTTTAACCCATGCTGTCATTAATCTAGCTAGCCTAAGCAAAAACAGCGAAACAGGCTCCACTGTGGGCTTATAACTTTAACATTGCAAAACATATGTGGTCCGTGGGTTACAGTTCATATTTTGCAAAGAAAACATAGCCACACATGAGGGACCCCCAGACTCGGAGCCTAGCAATCGTTCTTGCTCTCTGCACTCTGAAGTTGCGTGACCCGTCACAGGTTCAGGACAAAAAGAGTGTACTCGACTCTCTTGGTTTGTCTGTCTTTTGATACGCTCTTCAGATAAGCTTTCCATCTGTTCATCTCGATTCTTCTTTCCCCAAACCGTATGTCATAAGTATCTGTTGCTTTTGGCAGCAAGCTTGTTTCTGTTGAAACAGTGATTGCTGTATTACTTCTTCCTTCACTGCAGAGCATTTTAGATGTGAATCTTATGCCTTGTCCAAATCCCCAAACTGAGCATTTCCCACTCCTCTCGCTTGCAGAGCCAATCAAAAGATAGCTGAGAATGAAAGGTCTGTGTGGAAAAGCAGGTATACGTCTCTGGATTATAACCATTAGTCCGAGTTTGAATCTTTTCTCAGTCTTACCGGAAGCAGGACTTAGCGCTTGTCTCCCACATACCAGGAGGGTATTTTAATCATCAGGCTGCTGAACAGTCATGGTAAAACTCTCTGTTGAAGGTATTCCATAATGAGTAATTCCATCTTCATTGGGTCAGAGAAAGAGAAATAAAAGAGGAATTACTATAATTTGATGATTAAGGCATTCATTCATACAGGACATCCAAATTCAAGTCCCTTGTCCTTCCCCTGTGAATACTGAATCAATCATATATAATGAAATGGCTTCAACGGGGAAAGTTCCACTATAAAACACCTTACAGGTTGGTATGTAGGTGTGTACGGGTTGGTTCGTAGGGCACTCCTTTGGGGTGTGGAAGACTTTGGTTCAGGATTTTACGTCAGATCAGCGGATCAGGGATCTGAAAACAGGTCTCTCTCCTAAATCACTCAGCTTTTCGGTGCAGCTGAATGAACAGTCTCTGGATGATCCTTCCTCTCTTGCTAATTGCACTATCCTCTCAAAAAACACGTACATTGACAGGATGAAAGAGTGCAATATTTTTTCTGCTCTCTTTGAAAGGTGAAATATTTGAGTGGTGTCATGTTAAAACCCGCACACTCTCTGTAGTTAACTGTCATTACCAGATACACATTCACAGGAGCAAACAATCCGAATGTCGTGCTTGCTCAGTGCTGAGATAATAATATCCCAAGCACAATGGCCAGTGAGCTTTTGTGTAGGCAGGAATTAAAATATCTCATGCTGTCTAAGTCAGTGATAAAGCATGCATTTAAATGGAGATTGCAAATAATGTTAGATTAGTAAACAGTTTTAGGCCAGTTGGAAGTAATGAGGTAAACCTTAGCCAATGCAAGAGTCCCATTTAGGTGCAACATAGTAAAAAAAAAAGTATTGGGTCTAAAGAATATTAGATATTCTCTGTATGCAGTAACTAGTAGTTGACTGGATGTTAACTGCAGCTGTACTTAGAAAAAAGGAAGTGTAAATGTTGGTTATACGCAGTCCTTTGAATACTTTAGTCCAGGTAGAATGGTGCCAATTATTATCACAGCTAAATTAAGCAGTTTATTTTCCTTCTTAGTCCACATATACTGAAGGGGAAAAGTATCATTTATGTTATTTATGCATGTGTAACATTTGTAAATAAGACACTTGATCTGATAAAATAGTTTTATACAGTACCATTTTGAGATTAGAGCTGTCTGATGCTCTTAAGAGTAAAAACACCTCAAACTTTTACAACCACTTTTCTGAGGAAATTGGAAAAATCAGATCTTTGCTGCCATGTAGTGGTACAGATAATGTGCATTAAAGAGGAAATAGAGGAATAATAGATACAGTTACCTCAATTCTTTCTTGAGAGAGGGAGAGAGAAAGAGATCACATGCAATACTTTTCCTGTTTTTAGAGTGGGACTTTGTTACTCAAATGTTTAAATATATAATATTGAAACTGTTTTCCTTCTCTCATTTTTCACAGATGATCTTTATTTTTAAAGCAAATATCAAAGATACTTAGAGCCAAATTCTGATCTCAGTTGTATCTAACCAAACCTGCCAATTTCAGTGTAGTTGCTTAAGCATGTCTGAGCGTGGTTCTCTTCCCTTTCATATTTTCCCACCTATTTTAACTGTCAGATCCTTCAGTAAAGTCTAAGTTCTGTGTCTAGCATTGGATAGTCTTAATGCAATTCCCATTCAGCTAATAGTGCCAAATTTCATTTATTTATTTATTTACAATAGTAAAAACTGGTGATAAGACTGCAGGGTAACAAAAAGAATGTTAGGGTTGCTGCAAGAAAATTTTATTAAAATATCTAAGATGTATGGGGAGAGGCGCTTTTTTTTTTTTTAATACCTTCAGCTGATATTATGAGTGGAAGCCACAGCTGTCATGTCCACAGTTGGCCTTTGCTGTATGTTAGTTTACCATATGTTTTATCAAATGCATGGTATTCTTTCTGTGGAAGCAGCCTTAGGTTGTGTCTTCGTTATTAAGAATGGTATGTCTTTTACAAGGAGACTTCTAACAGAAGACACCTCAGTGGAAAGTCTTAATGAAGACAAGGCAAGAGGTAGTTTTACCTTCTCTTCACTAGATTTCATAAGGAGGTTACTATCTCATATTAGCTATTTATTTGTAAATAACACTTCCTTGTAGCATGGAAGATGTCCTGTTAATGTAATACTCTAGATTAGAATTAGTTTGGGGGTTAAAAGGTTTTATACTGTGCCAGTGTTAGGTCATGTTAAATGATTTAAGCAGGTGGGGGTTTTTTTTGTTTTGTTTTGTTTTGTTTTTTAAGTATTTTTGACTTTGTTCAAGAGATTCCATTTCTCTCAGTGAGCAAAGGTGGTCAGCACTGAGCACTTCCAAAATTTCCATTACATTTCAAATTTAGTCATGCCTTAACCAGCCTAGAAGAACTCAGAGAAGTTCCTGTATTAACTGAGTCTGTGAAAACTATAGCGCTAGCCTAGGTCTGCTTGTAGGAAGATAAATACAGTGGGAACCTGATCAAGACCTATCTCCAAAGTCAGTTTAAATCAGACCAAATTCAGTTACCTATGGGTGTTCCTCTTGCTAAATGCCTCTGCTAGGAAAAAAGTGCTTCCTGCTTAGGGTACCTGGCAGCAGTCTGAGAGGTACTGCTTTTCTCTGAGGGGTATCCAGGCTAATCAGTACAGCCCATACAGCCCATACTGCTGATGACTTGGACAGAGAAATAACATCTCTTTGATTTAATATCTGTATGTGCTTAGTGCTTAGGAACTCTGTGCCTGGTAAACTCCAATCCATGTGTGTTGGTCTGTACGCCTCAGTCAGTACAAGCTCATAGATATATGTTGCACAGTGATGAGTGTTCAGTTAGGCTGTTTGTGTTTTTTCAGTTTATCTGCATTGAATTTCTCTTGGTTCAATGACCTGGCCCGGCAATATTACCCCATCAGCACTGAAAATGTAAAATAAAAGAAAAAAGAAGAGGAAAAAAAAAACAACCGTAAGCACAGGGGAATTAGGA
Source organism: Apteryx rowi (assembly GCF_003343035.1). Taxonomy (NCBI): domain Eukaryota; kingdom Metazoa; phylum Chordata; class Aves; order Apterygiformes; family Apterygidae; genus Apteryx; species Apteryx rowi. The sequence continues at coordinate 2,026,120 of NW_020450916.1, read as the reverse complement.
AGATTTGGACACCTGGAAGATGATTACTCAGATATCTGAATGTGGAAACCACTTGGAAAGGAAAAAATTAAGACAGAAATGTGAAAAATAAAACAAGAATGAACATCTAGGTCAAGGGAGTAGAGAGGTTGCTGTTTTGGGCTTTAATATCCTCCTTACTCATTTTATGCATGCTTTCTTTTCTCTGGATGAATCTCTTCTACACACCAGTTATTTATACTATCCTTAAAGTCTGTAATCAACCCTGCCTAAATGCGGTTACTGTTCAGTGATAGGGTTTTTGTAGGAAACTTTTGTTAGCAATCCCAGTAAGAATTCTTTTTCCCTCATCTAGTTTTAAAAATAAGTTTGTTTTGACCCTTCTGCAAAAATGGTCCTCATCTTCACAGAAACAGACCTGCTGTCAGCAAATACTATTAAGACTGATTACAAGTCTCCATTGCAGTCAATGTCCGTAAAAAATTCTTCAGTGAACTAGATTTTTTTTAGTGTTTAGTGCCTCAGTTTAATAACCTTGCCAATTTGCCTATTCCTTTATAGAAAGCTTATAATTTTAATGTGACATGCATGATTAGCATTGTTATTTTGTAATATGCAATTTTGTGCAAATTCTTAGTGCTATAAAAATGTGTCTAGATTTGTAAAATATTACTACTCATTAAGCATGTCTCATGATCAGTTGTCTTCAGAAATTTCTAATTGGCTTATCAATGATGCACAGATTATAACTCAAGAAAGAAACACCTCTCAGATTACCCGGGATGACAACTGTTCGATAAATTGATACACAAGTTTAATAACCTGCTTCATTAAGTAGAAGTAGAAATTAATCCACAGGGATGTTTACATGTAAAAAGAATAAGTCAATTAGTGATTTTTTTTTTAATTATCATAACAAATCTATTATCAAATGAGGCAGTTTCTTGGCTGTCCATTTCTCAATTGCACAAAAGGGTACTGTTTAGTACAATGAGATCAGTTAAACAGTAGAGAAAATTTGCAGTTTTACAAATTACTACTAATTATTCCAGCTTCTTTCTGAGTTATTGGGTCTGCCAGATTCCTCTGAAGATTCTTTTGGAAGCTTTGTGGTCAAAATCAAGATCATGTAATTTATAATTCTGCTAACCATCGTTTCCTAAGTTCATGCAAAGTGACAAACCCTGAAGGAAAACTTTTTTTTTTTTTTTTTTAAACCTAACAGACTACTATTCTTTCCCATTCTTCTAGTCCCGGTTGCCAAGCTGGCAGTGGTCCAAGGGTAACACAGGTTCTTTCTTGTGAGCATTCAGATCAGATGCAGAATCAATAAGCATCAAAAATCACACAGAAAATACTGTCATACAACTTAGCTCTGAAACACTTTTTTAATGTTTTAATTAATTATTTTTTAATGTTTTAGTTGATTAATTAAAGTTTTCTGTACCTTTCAAGATACTCTGATAGTATGTAAACAAAATTGCCTTTTTGTTTAATATTCTTAAGATTATTTTTAATAGTAGTTATCTGGACCATAAATAATTTTTGTTCTGATATCTTTGCTATTACTGAAAGATCCATCAAGCTTTGTAGTTTCCAGACTCCAGCTTTCAGTTGTCTTGTTTTCTACGTGGATATGCCATACGGCTCCCCAACTTGTTTTCAATTTTTAAGAATGCCAAAATTTCAGCTACTTCATATAATTTTATCTTGTTTTCAAGCTTCCGTGCAGCAGATAGTTCTCTACATCTAAAATGTTGTACCTAGTCAACATGCATTAGGCAATATTAAGGCTACCAGTTAAGCACTGCCTCTGCTGAGTAGAAGAATATCTTTATCATTATACAATATCAGCTTTCTAATAAGCAATGAGTCTGAAGATTATTTCACATTTCTACTACTCCTATAAAAAATGCACTATTCTTCCTGAGCCTTGCTGCATGCTGTATTTTTATATTGCATCCTTGACAATCACTTACTGTATATTGTCAGAGGGCATCAATGTCACTAACACTGAGAGGAGTATGAGAGCAGCTCCTAGTTCCTCTAGTACCTCTTAGCAAATTTACATGCCGGGGTAGGGAAAATGACTTGCAAATTACTGATTGTCATCAGAGGTCTTAGGAGTATTTTTTAGAGGAAAAAAGTCTTCATATTTTTAGGTTTGAACAGGTGGATAAGGAAAAGAACAGTTTCCAACAGACATCAAAATAAAGATAGACTGAAGAGAATCATGGCTTGGGCACACCTCTGGTCTGAGAAAGCAGGACTAGGTAGATCAGGACTGCTGAGGGAACAGGTGGTATGTAGTTAGTGGTGGTGGTCTTCTTGTTTTCTGTTTTTTTAACGTAACTTTGATCTCTGGGACAGGCTTTTTCACATAGGCACATTCTGCTTAGTAGGCACTCCTGCTCAGAGCTTGAATCCTGCTCTTTTGTAAACACACAGCACTACAGGGAGCACTAAGCCTCTGGTCTTGAGCGCTTCCCAATATCCCCAAGAAACCAAAGCTCATACTCTGGAACTCGGGTTTTAATTACACTCGATACTTCTTCAGGCAGACTCAAGGTATGTCAAGGAATATTTTAGCGTTCAAGAGCAAGTTAAGCTATCTGAGTAGACACTGTTTTACATCCCTTCAGTCCGCTTTGAATTAATTGGCTCTAATTCTCTAGCTTTCCGCTGTCCTGAAGGCTCTCTGATGTATTCTGGTATGTCCCAGGTTTTGCTGTTTCTTTGCTTGTATCTCTAGTTTTATTTGTTACTATCATAAGCTTTCAAACTTTCTGTCATTGCCTTGTTCCAAGTTACTACTGAAAGGTGTTTCTGTTGAAAACCAGGTGGGAGTGTACCAGCTCACAACAGAGGGAATTCTGGGATAAGTTATACATTCACGGATTATTTCAACTTTGGATGTTACCATTAAACAATCCTTATTTAATATACTAATATAAAAAAGAACATAGAAATAGGTCTGAGGTGACTAGCATGAATTTGTGTGCGAGTGAGATCAATTCAGGTAGGCTACGACAGCTTTGGATGCAAGCGTAATGTACTTTATCAGATTTTTTTACAGGTTTTGAAATGATTGTCCTCTGTATCCTTCATGAATGCAAAGGAAACTCCAGAATGGTTAATGTGAAATAATGACACACAATGATAAAAGGACTCATGTTTTCTAAAGGTTTAGTGATATGATTCTTGATAGCTACACTTCCCATTGTGTTTCATTGCTTAATTGTGGGAGGATTTATCCACAGTATGTGTTGGCTAGTACTATTTTTATTCGGAAGAATAACAGAGTTACCTACATGCTCTGGTCTTTTCTCCCTCCCTCTCCCATAGTTATTTTCTGTTTTTATTCAAAGAAATAAAATCATAAGCAGTATTTTTTTTCTTCTTAGCTGTCAAACAAGCCATATTTATCTATTTCTTTATCCTGAGCTCAAGATCACCATTGCTTTGCACTGTAATGTATGGTTTGCAACATCATTAGCAGGATATATTTAAACCAAGAGAGAAAAAGTGAGAATTAGATATTGATGCTTCCACTTCTCAAAAACAGATGTGAGCACATAAAGCAGAGGGAGAAGAGGACAGCAGTGTAACATACACTGAAATTTTACCTATATGACATCCACAAATTGTATAGCATATTATATGCCACCTAGTTTCAAAATAGTAGATCTGTTTATATGAGTAAAGCAAACAGGTTTAAACCCATAGAAATTCACAGGAATGTTCTTAGTTCTTTAACTTTATTTATTGGTATTTAAATGTATTATACAAGAACAAATCTTTTTATAGATACTGCAACAGATGGTCAAACACCATGCTTACCTACAATTATATCCAAATTCAGTGTGGATGGTTATATCATCAGAGACAATAATGGAACAAATGTTCGTAAGCCAATCTGAACCATTAAAGGCCCAACCTGCCCTGGAGAAATCCGCTAGGCCAAATAGAGTCCAGAATCTACACCTGGTACTGCAAACACTGGAAGGTCTGTTAGATGAAGAGTTAGAGTTCCTCCCAGCTGAAACAATTCATTAATTTGTGTAAATTAGTTTAATTGCATCAGCTAAAATAATATACATTTTTAAAACACAGCTTTAAAAACCTTATTTCTAAAGCAGTGTTTTGGAAACCTTGAAAACAACAAAACCTAAAGTGATAAAATACTAAATGCATTTGGCTAGGAAAAATAGTTTTAGATAAACCACAACAACCATTTCTTTTCACTTTGGAAAAAAGCCAGCAAGTCAATTATTTGCTCAGTTCTATTTGCAGCAACAGAAAATAGCCTGAACTTCCATATGGCTGTAGAGGCAAATGCTGCTTCGAAGGTGGGTTGTTCTGCTCAGAGACGTTTCACGACCATGTTTCTCACAGATATTCAGGATACTCTGAGCCGGCCTGATTAGTGGGGTACTTACACAGCCAAAACAGGACTTAATAGAGCCTAAATATCTGCCAGTGGGTTATAGATGGGTTATAGCAACCCTCATCTGTTCTCAGGTGATTCCTCTCAAGGTTATTACAGGAGAGTTAGCTGATAAAAGGGTGCTAATACATTTCTGCTCTCTGAAGCAAACTGAATCAATTCATACAACGTTTTAGTGTCTTGCAAGTAGACAGAGAATAGTATTCTTCGGTATATTTGCCTTTCAACACCCGTGATAGGGCTCTCATTGTTGCTCTAAAACAAGTCACTGCTCAGTCTTGAAACCCTAACTTACATAGGTAAAGGTTAGACTTGGCCCATTGTTTTGGCTCTTAAGCACTCGCCTGTGTATTCTGTTGTCTGTCCTGCTTTCTGGAATGGTCTGTTTGCTGTCATTTCCCTGTAGCGACTGGTGGATATTTGTGCCTGTGTTTATATGTGTTGGAGGGAGTGGAAATCAATAGAATGACTTCCATATTACCTTTTAAAACCAATAGAACTACAATAAATGATTAACAGTTGAATGTTATTTTTCTGTTTATATTCATTACAAGTCCATCAATACCTTGGGGGGGGTTGATATTTTTTGTTTACAGTGGATATTTGGTAAAATATTTTATAATAAAAACTTACTTCTATCTTAGTTAAAAATCTTCTTGGAATTCATACTTCTTGATTGTTTTGAAAGCATTTGAGGGTTTAAAAATACTGTGAAAATTAACATGGCCTGTTTTGAAAAATGCCATTAGGAAAAAATCTCATATCCCATTGAGGGAAAGCTTCTTAGGATTGTGCTCTTCAGTTGTCAATTATTTCTTCATGCTGTTCATGTAATTTTAGCCTTCAGCATCTCTAAAAGAATTGTAGGTGAACCAGGCTTTCACTTTTGCTATCTCTTTTGTATGTGCTACTTTTCCTTGCAGTAGAAAACAGAAAGGTAATCAAGGAGAGGGGAGGGAAGATCTTTTTCCTCTTTCTTTTCAGAGGAATAACCAAGACACCTGGACTAATACCAGCCAGCACAGAGCACATCCAAGCTTCATTCTGCATGCAGGTTTGCCAGGATCGTTGTCGTGGGTGCTCGTGTCACTGGTTCTGTGTGAAAGTTAGTATTGAGAGAGAGAGCAGGTATGAGAACAGAAGCAGAACTGGATGGCAAATGAGCAGCAGATTTTTCCTGACAAACTAAAGCTCCTATTTTTTCAAAAGCATCACAAGAAAGCATTTGTGAAAATAGCGTAATGGAATGAATCGGAACGTAATTTTTGAATACAGATTTTCTTGAAGGATAGATCAGGCCTACTAGGCTTCAGATGAAAACCTGGACATGAATCATCTGTACCCAAAAGTTGTGCAAATGATTGGAAGAGAGCAAACAGGAAATACCATCAATACCTTTCCACCAATACCCCTTCCACCAAAACCCAGCTGAGAAGTTCTACAGAGTTCGAGTTTCTTTTCCCTCCCTATTTATTGCCTGGCACGCTTACCTCAGCTCTCTTCCATACCCACACTGCTGTCACCTGATAAAAAGCAGAAGCTGATGATTATTGTCCCTCCCTGTGCATTTCTTCAAATACCCTTCCCAACACTGTGTTCACTTTGTATTTCGTGTGGCAAGAGAGAACACCACTTTGCGAACTGAATGACACTACAGGAATTCAGTAATAGAAGCTTTACAGAACAAAAATCAGCAGTTAGTTAATCTGTGATTGTGACCACATTATCATTTGACTCCAACTCCTTAATACGCTAATGTTTTATGGACAGATTGTGTCATTAAGATTGAATTTCCGAATGTGTTTTTTACAGATGAGAAGTTTCTTAACACAATTTGGAAGCCCCAGTCACTTGCCTGGTGGAGGGGCTTCATATTCAAACATAAATTTAAGGCCATAATCCCCAAATGGTTTGCTGTGCTTTCCAAACCTGTCAAGTAACTTGGCCTGATTTTTCTCATCTCCAAATGAAAGGTAGATTGCGTTCCTGTTATTTTAGCTAAGCCCGGAGGATTGTTGCCTATTCTAGCTGCATTTCACCCCACTACATTTTCAGAGTTAATTTGGATATATGGTCAAAGAGAAACTTTTAACTTATGGCATTGAACTTAAAAATAAGAACATGAAAAATAGAATCACTGTATGAAGGAGAGCCGGAGTCCCTGTAATTCAGATTACACCTAAGTAGTGAACTCGGAGGCATTTTCAAATTCCCATCTCCAAGTCAGTGTTCTGGCCTTATCCTGTCCCCTTGGGTGCACCAGTCCTGCCTGCGCCATGGTTTCTCTGGCAAGTAGAATGGAGACCATAGGTCCAAAGGAACCACAGAGTCCTTCAGACAGGTTCCTGACCAGGATATCTAGGGCCATACTGTATCACACACCGCATTTTCAGTCTAAATGCAACTTCGGGGTCATATCTAGGAGAGTGCTCAATGCCACCTGCTTTAGAGGAGGGTGGAAGGAACTCAGGCTGACAGCAAAGCTTTTCCCCTGTTGTCAAACATTGACGGTTATTTCCTTTCTAATCCTTGCATAATGTTTTAATATCTGCTGTTAGAATTAGAGATATTATTATTTCTTTCGATTTTTCTTCTGGCAAAGTTACATAACACTAAGCAGCTGTAGTTCTGGCAGAGGGCAGGAAAAGTTCTAAGTCAGTGTGAAATTATCCAAGGATAAAAGAAATTATTCTCTTACAACACTGTATGTGCACAATAAAAAAAACTGATGTTGATGGAGTGTCCTTTTATACATTACTGTACTTAAATAAGAATTTGGCTCTCTAAGTTCCAGCTTAAAAGAAAATAATAATAAAAAACCCTTTCATTAATGAAGTTTCTCCAGTTAAGTTTGCAGATCCTTATAGCAAATAAGCAGAAAATCTTTAAAAGACAAAAAAGGAAGGAAGGGAAGCAGGGGAATTTGAAAAGATCATTGCTGAAAAATAGCCTGGTCATTCTGGGTTCCTGCTGGTGAGAGCAAGCCTGCAATAAAGTTCAGTTCGCATTGCTGAGCCAGGAGAACCTTTCTCTTTGGCACATTGTTTGGACAGTATTAGGATAAGTTAAGGTTAGATTTTGGCAAAAATTTGGTTTATATTTTTGCTTCGTTTGCCTTACTGCAGAAAGCCAGTTTGCATATTTTCAATATAATGCAAAGATTTTGTTTCCTGTGTTAACAGATATATTTAATGTATACCCAAATGAGGGTTATGCTTGTACTTTGTTAGCTCACCGGCCAGTGGCTCCTCATGTGTAAACTGTTGTTGCTATATTAAAATCACTGTGTGTATGTTTATTTGCATCAGCTGAGCATTTGTCCAAATATATTTTAGTTTTGATTTCTAAAGTTATCATTCTAACTGTGACAGGAGCTTCTTTTCTTAATCTTGTAACCTGAAAATAGCAACTTGCCATTACTGTGCTTAAATTCAGACTCCATTTCTTTCTATGTAAAAATTGAGATAATATTTTCACTTTTAGGACAAATGAAGTTTACTGGTTTGGGATTTGTATGACAAAAAGCACTATATTAATAGGAAATAAACAATTAAAAACAAGCTCTTAAGATTCAAGGAAATATGAAGTCACTGAACAACACAAAGATGTAATTTAGGGACCATATCTTACAAAAATATGAGTGGCATTCTCCATGGAAGGTGATGGAATTATATCAGTATACAGAGTAATTGTGTGATTTATGCTACTTGACACTGCTATAAATGAATAAGTGAGAAGTTCCTGAGATAAAAGCTTGGGAAACTTTAAAAAAAAAAAAAAAAGGGAATGGGGAGAGGAGGAATGACAGTGCAATTATAGGTCTATAAACTACTTAAATCACTACTTTGCTTGTGACTTTGTTGCCTATAGACCGTTCTGAGGTAAAACATAAGAATTTCTTTCCCAGTGTATTGTTTTGGAAATGTGATTTCATGGTACTAATCATGTAGTAGTAGATTTGGAGGCTTAAATTATATTATACATGTTTCAGAAACTGCAGTAAAGCATGTACTTAGTAAAGGAGACTTAAACTAGCCTAAGTATTCCATGATTGTTTAGTAAAAGTCTTTCTGAAAATTGCTTTTTTTTTTTTTCATTTAGTAAATTGCTCATTAATATGACATTACTTCAATATTTATTGCCTTAATCAGGAAAGCATATGAGCAGAAGATTTCTTGGGGACTGCTGAGAATCTCTGAACTGTTGCAAAGGATGTATAAACGCATATTAGAGCTCTCTTCTCTCTCTCTCTCTCTCTCTCTCTCTCTTTCTCTCTCTCTCTCTCCCCTACACATGCATGCGCTCATGCGTACATGCAGACACAGTCTTCCTCCTTCCCTTCTTATTTCATAACCCTGTGCTGTTTTATAGGTCTGGTGAACTGCTCAGCAGTCAATATCCACCCTGCAGGCTAGATGAATTCTCAGGAAGGCAGAGAAGGCTTTTCTTTAGAGGAGGGTAGGCAATGCAACCTGGTTGTATTGCTGTGTCATTTTTTGAAACGCTATCCACTGGAAAATGAATTTGGAAAGAAATGCAACCCGTAATGATATTCTGTTGAAACAAGTGATGCTTGGCTTACTGAAAACCAGGAGGAAAATAATGACATAAAAATTGTCCTTGTTCAGGAGCAGTAGGCAAAGATTATGTATAATTGGACAGTTATGAATCAGTGAAACTGTATACTCTTATGCATCTTGGCAAAAAGTCAGGCTTCCTAAGTAGAAAAAATTAGAAACAGAACACTTCTGGAATAAAATAATTAATTTCTTTAACTTTGTGGGTTTGGGGATAGAACAAGATAACTTTGATCTTTCCATTTGAAATTTATTACATCCAATTTTAGTGCTGAAGCTTTTCTGAAATGTGATGGGAAGAGCTTCACTTTCCTTTTCAAGAAGAGCAGCACTAAATTTAGCTGTCTATTTCATAAGTATATTAAGAGAATAAATAATTGTAAATTACCAGGTTTCACTGTTATGTATTCTGCAGTCACTTGAGTTCATCGATAGCATTAGTCTGGTAAGTGAAATGTTTCTAGTTTTGATTTCGTAGTATATTATGGATTCCTGTTTGTGTCTTCTGCTGCTTTTCATTTTCTGATTCTACTTTCTACACATCCCTTCAATACCCCTTCAGTATGTCCTAGTTCTTGTGACGGCATCCTATTGGATAGACTTTTCACACTGCTCTAGGCTTGCTGATCCTTGAATTCGATGGGTATGACATTGCAGCTGTGAGTTTGATTAGATAATAATGAGGTTTATTTTTATCCAATAGGTCTTTTTTTTTTGTCACTACAATTTTTATATTATTTAGATACTTTCTTTTTTTATATATATTATCCTGGTGAAGAATTTGGAATAGAACAGTAACCAAGGTTTAATTTTTTAAAATCTGTATTTAGAGAATTGCAGAAAAATACTATGAAGCAGCAGATAATGCAAAAGGTTTCTGGAAAGTCTCACATGCTCAGGAAGTGTCTTTTGTGACACTTTTTCTTAGAATGGAAATGCAGCCATCCGCAGTGGAGGGGAGAGGAGCTACAACAGGTTTATCTTTAAGTAGTGGGGATACAGTTAGGATATGGATCAAAGGAAGCACTTTGGTTGAAGAGCAGCGCAAGGGGAGTTACACTGGGAGTGTCCTGCTGAAAGGAAATTCAACAATCATGATGATCTCTAATGAGTTTATTAAATGAGGGACAAATCTTGAGAATACTTTACCTGCTAGGAAAAAGGCAAAGTCTTCTCCAAATGGGGATGTAAGCAGCAGGTAATTTGCTCTGGAGACACACTCTCATCCTTCATATCAGTGCAATATACCAGGGAGAGAAAGAAGAAATGATGAATGTTAGGAGACTTGTCAAGGGTGTAACCAGTATAGATTTAAAAGGACATAACTCTAGGAAGAGACAGGGAATTTCTACTCCTTCCTATCTCCAGTAACAATAGATCATAACCTTTACCTTCCCCTGGGCTGAAGGTAAAATCTTCTTCCTCATAGCTGTTGCAAACAGATTTTACTCAAACTTTAATTTGAAATTTAAAGGTAAATTATTTCAGTCATGTTTTAGTCCACTTTTAAACCCTTCATGTGCAGCTGTCCAGATTGGTTCACTTCTTCATTGTGTACATTCAAGTAGCTGCATATACGTTAGGGCATCAGGTATTCAACTATCTGAACCAGTCAGGGCGAGCCAGAGAGAAAAAATAATTCAGAGCAAGATGCTGAGAATATTGTTGTTCAATAAAGTATTGTAAATCAGTAGAGAATTAAAATGATTTGGAGCTGAAGGTGGCCCTAAATAGTATGGGTGAAGGTTAAATCATGTGAAAATGGAGTATTTAACGAATGCCATTAAGCTAGCTGAGTCCGGGAGCATGAAAGAGCTTGAACACCCTGCGTGTTATTTATCAAGCACAAACAATGCATGCAGCCTTGTTACAGGTCATAGTAAATAAATACAATCCAGCCTTAGGAAATAAAGTCTAGTTATGACAGATTTTGTCAGTGTTAAAACCTGGCACATGTGTGTGTGCGTGTGTGTGTGAGCCAAATGTTCACATATCACAGGTTATTCATCTAAAACCAAAAGTTGATCATGCAACTTCTTTCTATTTCTCTACTCACCTAAAATCTTTGTGCCTGATGCGCTTTCTTCTTTCTTGAACTCATTTGGAGTTGTTTTATTTTGCGATCTAGAAGAGGAACTAAAGGTGAAGTGATATTTTCTTTCCTATTCATTTGTTTACTTTAGGCCTAGCTAAGATTGGTGGTTCTCATTTTTATTTTCTAAGAAATGTTTTAAGCTGTCTGGGAAATAGACCTGTCATCTCTGGTAACATCATATATGGGGAAAAAGAGACTGGTGTTAAGAAGTTTACTCTTTTCTGCTTCAAATCTGTGGAGAGGGAAAGGGAGACCTAGAAGAGAATATTTTCATTTCTCTGGTTTAACTACTTACAGTGCAAGCAGCTGTATATAGGAGTCCTATTCATAGAAACAGAAAGATGGAGGGGACAGCAAGAGGTTGTCCAGGTCCCTGAAGAGTATCGATTATATTCAACTAGTTCTAGACAAACTTGTGCCTAATCTGTTCTGAAATAATTCTAATGATGGAGATTTTGCAAACTTCTGGGCAATCTTTTATAGTGCTTCCCTATCCTTGCTGGTGAGAAGATTTTCATAATATCTATCCTGAATCTTAATTGCTTCAGTTTGGCACATTTCTTTTTGTCCTATCTATCACTGGTTTTGAGAAGAGGTTATTTCCTTATTATTTGAAACAGCCTTTTATGTGTTTGAAGGGGATTATCGTGTTCGCTTGCAGTTGCCTCTTCTCTAGCCCAATTCTTTCAAGCTTTCTTATAGCTCATGTTCTCTAGACTCTGGTCATGTTGCTCTCCTCACTGTTCTCTCAATTGGCTCATATCTTCCTGGAGTGCCACATCCAAAATTGTACCTCGTATTCCTGCTGAGGCTTTATTAATGTTAAGCTGAAGGGAAGAATGACTTCACATTTTTGCAGGCTATACTTGTGTTTATACGTTCCAATCTGCTGTGAAACAGATGCCAACTCGCAGTGTCACCCTGAGCCACACTGAAGCATGGAAACTCTCACTGAAACTAGACAACTAACAGGAAAAGAAGTATTGATCATTTTACTTTATATACCCTCCCACATATCTATAAGAAAATATGATCAAGATTTATTGACTGAAAAGATATGGAAGAATAGTCAGTCTTAATCTTGAAGAAATAAATACATTTGCTGTTTACCACAACAAGGTATCAGTCATCAATATTTGCTGTCCTGTAGTGAATCCTATTCACTAACCACTGGAAATTTGGTACTTGTACCAGGAGAGACTGAATGACTTGAGAGAAATCATGCGTTGCAGGTTAATGGCCAGCTTTGTATTAATGCTCTGGATTTTCTCAGTCCTTGTGTTTATAGCCAACTAGGTCAGAACATTTCCCAGTGAGACTTATGTATCTTCTGCTAACCATTACTGAAATGCCTGACAGTCTCATCACTATGACCATAAAACTTCAGAGGTACGGCAGTTTTTCCTTTTGATATTAAAAGATTAAATTAGAGATTGTAAATAAATTAACAAAAACTTCACTGTTGTTTACTGCCTGGGTCCATATTGAATAGTAATACAGGAATTCCCTGCTGCTAATCCTTTTACATTCAATGTTTTCCCAAATCATAGCAGTACTGGAGAGGAAAAAAAAAAATTATTTTAAATGCATAACTAGAAATTTCCATCTGGAAAACTAATCTTGTGATTCTGCTTATTTCTGAGCTTCTTCAGTGGAAGCAAGCCTGTACTGTACTGATTACACATTATAAATCTCTTTTGATAAAAAAATTAAAGAAATACAAGCTCACAATAATACACGTTGTATATACCAAAATTTTTTTGCTATAGTGAATTGTATAATTGAAGCCCTCCTTGACTAGGAAAGTTACTTGAGAAGTCTTTAAAACTGTAAGCTATATACCCTGTACCATTCAATAACTCATTACCAGTTGAACATAATGATATCATACTGTGTATAGATTCAATCTTTTGGAAGAGTTCCAAGAGAAGCAATTGCATTTGTGGGATATGCTGCATATATAATGGATCTTTATTTTAATGGCATAATCATTGCTCTAAATCTTCTTTTGCATTAATGATAAATTGATTATTAGTGTGAAGAAGGTGAGAATAAAAAATGCTTTTTGATAATTTACAGCTTGTCTTGATTGGACTGGAATGTTTTAGCACTAAGAGAGTGGCCAGGTTCTCAGCTAGTCTAAATTCGATTCAGGTCAATGGGAAAACATCTGAAAACCTGCCCTTCAGCTCTCACATTGTGGCTTTCTACCAGAGCATTTGTATCAGTGCTCAAAAATACATGGCAACATGAACATTACTCTTGTGTGTGCTGCAATTCATAAACCTTTTATGCAATTGTAATTCTATCTTCGAGGTTCACTCTTAGCCAAACTAAGGTTCCTCATTGTTCCATATAATACAAGCTGAGATACTACTTTCTGCTACGATGGGAAAGCAAGAAACATGGATCCTGGTCCCAAGCTTTCTGTTAGGTTATGTGATCCAAGGCAGGTACCATCCCCTGTTACATGACAAAGTGTAGAGTTACATACCCAGTGCAGAGACTGTTTCCCTGTTAGGTGCTTGACACAGAAGGTTTATCTCCTACTACTTGAGCTGACGCAGTTGGTATGCCACCATCTCATGCTGAGCTTTCTTGCCAATATTTTGACAATTTAAATCTGGCAACACTAATTAATGTTTAGCATAGAGCAATTTTATTTTCTGTAAAGCTAATTTACAGGAGCAAAGTAAATGGAAAGTGAGGTTCCTAGTACCTAGCATAGTAAGTTTATTCACAACATGCTTTAATCTTCCTTCAGTGCTTTTGTGTTCCATAGTAGGAAGTTAGTGAAAATAAAGTGAAGGTTTTCAGGTCATTACCCAGAGTAGCAGTATTCCTGAGTAAAGTGCACTGATTTGAGCTATAGGAGTAACTAATTTTGAGTTCAGAAGTAGTTCTGAAATGAACGTATTTGGAAGAAAATTTGTTCAATCCCAACTAAAAATTGTGAAGAAAAAAAGGCATTTTATTTTTTTTTTAAACAAGACCACAGGAAATAGTGAAAGGGAACATCATTTTCAGCATAAGGTCTTTTTTTTTTTTTAATGTGATGTTTTGATTTTCACAGAATTTTTGTAATGTGTTACCTTCTAATGTTACCAAATGAAAAAAAGTTTCACTGAAAAGGTTTTTTTCTCAGCTGCACTGCTTACGCTGCTTTGTAAAGCACTTTGATATATCCAGGTGAGAAGAACTACGCTATTACTGAGCTTTTTTAAACAAAGCAGACAGAAATCAGTAGCGTATACACTACCAACTCTACTAACAAAACAACAGTTCTCAGAGAGGCAGGGATATAGAAAAAACATGATAATTCTTATTATGTGATTGTCTTCCTCCGGTGCATGGCATAATTCTGATTAAAATTACTGGCACTACTTTGTGTGCATCAAAGGAAAAACAGCTCCAGGAATTGACATCCGGTTAAATGTGGAAGAGCTATTACAGGCTGGTGGCTCAATGTGGTGTTTTTTTTGAAAACTTCCTAATGAAAACCCAGTACATATTAGGCCCCTAAGCTTTTTCTGGGCAGCAGTACTGAACAGTATAACCAAATGTGGCCAGCAGAGCATCCATATTTTCTATTGAAATCAGTGATAGTTTTAGCATGTTCAAGGATTCAAAGAGCAGGTTTTTAGATCATTATCCTTTTTTAGGTCCCCATTCTTCCCATTGTCTTTAATAGAAGAAAAATTAGATCCAAGGATGTTAAAAGAAAACTGCTAAATTTCTAAGCCTTTAAAAATAAATATGCATCATATATTTTTTTTTCTCTGAGTACATCTTTTATTACGGGCCTATTTTAAATAGGCAAAATTAGGCAAGTTTTGATAGAGCCATAAAGTTGCAGGTGAAAGGTCGTACATTTTATTTTTTTATTACAACCTGTTTTTAAAAGATAAGCTGTGACTCGTCATTTTAATTGTATAGTAAGTGCCTCGTCTTAGCCAAGGAAATCTTTAAAGTAATTCATTAAAAAATGGAATACAATTATGAGTTAAATTAAATGATGTTCTGTTTCCAAACTCTTCATAGTTACAGCTATTACTTTGCATACATGCTAAGGAGAACGGGCTTGATCCTGCCAAGCCTCTTTACGGTGATAGTCCTTTCCCATACAGGTTATCCCTTAAGTAAAGTCAATCAGATATTTACAGTGTTCCTATCCAGCTCTATATAAAAACTGATGAAGGCCCACGCATCCATAATTATTCAAAATATTGGCATTTATCATGAAGTGATCTCTAAGTGCGTTAAACATAGTATTGGCTCTAATCCCATACTGAATGTGCTTGTCAGAGCTTTACAGACACAGACTCACAGGTGCGGGAGGTTTAATCCTGCAACGCACAGTTTTATAGCAATTGAAGGGGAGAGCATTTGAAACCTTCCAGCACTGGTGTTAACGGTCTGTTTCTGCCAAGCCTTACTCATGCAAATAGTCTTTATCCTTGTGACTGATAACATTGATTTAGCTTGTCAATTAGCTATTAAGTGACTAATGGTTTGTAGTGATTTGCCCGAGGCTGCACTGAAAAGCTGTGGCAGAGCCAGACGCAGAACTTTTATCTTTTTCCTACTACCAAAGGGAAGTGTAGAATAATATTAATGAAGAGAGTATGGTACATCACCGATAGCCTACCAAATATCATCAGAGAAGTAGTTAGTTTTATGGTATCCCTGGATGAGGAACATGTGTGCTGAGACAGTAAAATGTGGGTAGCTGTCCTTATTTGAATGCTTCTACAAAAATCTATATATTTTCTATGTTAGAATCACCTATATTTGTCCTTAGGAGAAGAATAAAACACATGTATCACTGGAAATTCTCCCTTGTTAAGGTAATTATCTTTGGCTTGTGTAGCAGCTTAATTTTTCTTGCTCTATCAATAGACTTGCTCAAAGAAGTACAACATAAAGGGTTTTATCTGTGTTATTGATTGACTAGAAAGTGATGTGTTTGGGACTCTGTTGGAGCTTCTCTAGTGACTATTTATTTAAATTGGAAAAAAAATCAGTATTATTTGAAAAAAATAACTAGAGCTTTCATTTAACATTACAAAAGAGGGCATTGCTTAATCCCTGAAGTAGGAAATTGCTTTTCTTCATGATCCATTGCTTTCATACTGTTTCTGGCTGTTGGTACTGAAGGAAGGAAAAACTATGTTCTCACTCTGTTTTCACTGTATCTATTTTCTTATGCTTTACTAAAACTTGGCTGCTAAATTGTTGTTGAAGTATAAAGGGAGGGGGGAGCTTGACTGCCAAATGATCTTTTAGTCTCAGATGGACATCAGCAAATATTGAAGCAACCCAAAAATTTACATGGGAAACTGAAAAAGGAAATTGAAGATTTGAAATAGTATATCAAAGGTGAAGTCATATGTAATGTTGCTGTTCTTTGAGATGCTGCTATGGGCTTATATCTAAATTCAGCAGTGTGTCACCAGAAGATGAAGGAGTATTTTTTTTTCTTGTGTTCAGATCTTGTGCATATACAGAGAGAAAGCAAGTGACAATTAAAAGCAAAAGGCATAGCTGGTTGAAAATAATGCTATCGTGCTTTATCTTGTTTAATTCTTTTTTGGTAAAAAACACCCACTGTTTTAATTGCTTCTAATGTGCATTACAAAAATACAGCACGTTTCAGCTCAAGGCTGGAAAATGCTAATTGACTAAGCAATGATTATTTAACTTCAGAAGTTACAATATTTAGTTAATGATGCTCTGCCATTGTCAGGACAGGTCACAGAATGCTTTTTAAAAGTAAATGTAGGTTAGCAGCATTGATGATATTTTTTTCTTAGCAACAGCACTAAAAGTTGTATTTTTCCCTTCTCCTATCAGTGGTGACTCCTGTTTCTTTTTTTAATTTGATTGCTGTGTTTTGGGGGTTTTTTTAGTCATTTAGTCTTCCAAGTTAATCAAAGGTTATGCTAACAAAATAGCAATCTGAAAATAATTACGATAGTGAGCTTTTGATTTCGGTATGTAACAGAAAAGGTACCTGTAGGTTTTATTTTGAGTTTTGCTTGTGCTAGCTATATGAGGAAAATAGTAAGACTGCACCATATGCCCAATAAAAGGTTCATTAGAAAGGCATTAGTAGATTAATCCAGCTTACTCTGTGGTTTATTTTATTTAGAATGTAATAAGGTAAGTTCATTAGTTTGCAGACTTAATGTTTTCTACTGTACCTCAAAGCAACCAGTAACAATTCCATTGAGACTCTGCAGATCTCACTAACACCTGTCAAGATAAACACATGACTCTCTAGGGGAATCATCTTGGCAACATAACTGAGCAAATCTGGAAAAAAGTAAGTCTTTCACACACAAAAGAATGTTACACAGTATAAGCTTGATTAATGATTTTTCACATGCCTCTGAGGTCATATATATCTTTTTAAAGTGGAAAAAAAAAGTCAAATCAATCCCTGAACAATAAATAATTTGGACCATACAATACTACATTTGAAATGTATTTTAAAGAACTTGAAGGATGTAGAATAATTATGCAATTTGAGTTGAGCCTCAGAAAGGCTGTCTGAGACCTGCAATTGAATCTCCATCCCCTCAGGGCTAATATATTAGATTACAAGGATTATTGTAGTGCCAGTATTTGTGCCACTACATTTAAGAATATACCAGCATTTCCGTTTTAAACCTGTGTGTTCAGAGGTTCATAATTTAGCTTGGCACTACAAACAAATACAGTTTCTGCACAATGGTGATACTTTCTTAAAAAAACGTTTGAAGTAAAGTATGTATTTGGATACTTTGAAGTTACGAATGCAAAAAGTTAGTGCTGTCTTCTTACGACTCTGCTTTTGAATTCTGTCATTTCTACAGCTGATGTGTAACGCTAACCAGTGCTATCTGGGATCTAAAACAATACTCTTGAACTAGAAGTGTAGACAGAATGGTAGCCAGCCGTACCTAACCTTTTCCTTGCCAACACTGTTACAGAGGTAATGCATTTAGGGAAGGCAGAAAGTGGGATTCCACTGTACGTTCTTCTTCTCCACGAAGGCCAAGAAGGAGCGGGGAGACAGTCATGCACCTCGGGTGGGATCTCAGAAATCCTGTCAGGAAAATCTGCTTGACAATATATTCCTGGCTGTTCTTAACTTTAGTCACTCAACAAACGTCATTCAGGGCTATTCTTGCTAGCTGGAGGCTTCCACCAAAGAAAAGGCAATCAGCTTTGCCTTGCAAGGTCTTTACATTCCATTTCCCATTTTAGGGCCCTTGTACTTTGGCTTAGTTTTAGCTTGGCCCAGACGTGCCATTTGATATCTCAGCTGTTCTAGTGAGCAATCAAAGGTGCCACACAGCAACCCATAGCACAGAAGGTGTGTCAATACACACATTGTTCCTGTTTCTGGAAACCTTTAGAAACAAATAGGTCCTGCATATTATTAGTATGCTTCCACTGGATACTGAAGAGTTATTGGCATCT
Source organism: Apteryx rowi (assembly GCF_003343035.1). Taxonomy (NCBI): domain Eukaryota; kingdom Metazoa; phylum Chordata; class Aves; order Apterygiformes; family Apterygidae; genus Apteryx; species Apteryx rowi. Next base: position 2,007,555 of record NW_020450916.1, on the reverse strand, counting down.
ATCACTGATCTCATCAAATTTCATGATGATTAATTTGCAACGCATTCTTGCTTTTTTTTTAATTTTTTGTCCCTAGCTGGAGTATTTGCTGAGGAGTTCAATTAGTAGCATTTAAGCTGTAGCCAGGGATCCCTGTCTTCTGCGGCAATGCAGTGCCAGTTCCTGCGGCAGCACTGGTAGAAGTCAGAGGGACTTTTGCGGGTTCTGCAGCAGTCTAACTGCCCTCAGAATTAACTCCTGTTTATGCAGGAGTCTAGAGAGAACGTGAGTGCTACCTGCCCTGCTTGCATGCAGGACTGTAAATCTCTTAAATACCTCCAAGTATATACACGTAGATTTGCCCTTAATTCCTGTGGCTTTATGTTGGAATAGGAAGGAGAACCTAGCCAAAGTGTTAGCACCCTTTGCACAAAGTTAGAAAAAAAAGAAAACAGAAAATTAAATGGCATGATAGCACTGGCAGCCAGCAAAAGACAACCAGCAGTGGAGCATGAGCCATCCTCCTCAAGGCAGGTCAAGCCAGTGCTAACACAAGTAACAGTAGATGGACTTGGCAAAGTGCCCCGAAGACTGATAGACCCGGGCTATTTCAGACCAAAAGGGAGCTTCCTTTCAGAGCTGAGATTCCTGGCTGGCAAATGTTCTGCAACCAGCCCCTTCTATTCTGAACTGAAGGGATCTGGCTTATGTACATGGTTTCAATAAATGAAACAAAATAAAAATCAGCTTGCTTCTGACAGCAAGGAATAAAGAGGAGATTATTGCTGTCTTTATACACACACAGTTGATGAAAATTTAATATGAAGATTTAAACCTATTTGTATGGACAGACTTACTACTAACTGATTTATTTTGTACGATATATATATAGAGAGAGAGAGAATACCCATACTACAGAGAGTAAGCTGTTTAAAAACTTCCATTGTAAACTCCCTTTTTCTACATATCTGTAACTCCCAAAATTTGAATATCTCACCAAAAATTTGAATTTCTATGTATTTTATCACTGTACAAATACTCCATCCATATCTCTTGTATTTTTTCCCTTATAAGCCTCTGAGTAGTTCACATGATACACTTTATTGGTAAACTAAAGTAAAGGTTTTCTGGCCTCTCCCTAAGTTATGTAGGGTTAGGACACAAACTGGCCACAGTTCCTACTTCACTGATGACAGGCCAGAGCTTCAGTATCTTGCAACCCATTGGCTTTTGAAAGAAGCACTCTCTCCTGTTTAGAAGAGGAAAATTAATATTTTTCTGTGGAAAATCAGGCAATTTTAGTTTTGGAAGATCCTCTGGCATAGGTCCTTAAGGTCATCAGAGTTTGTAGCAATAAGCTAGTTTACTGATAGGTTGAACAAAATACCTTACACATTTTCTCCTCTAGGCCACTGTCTGTAGGACTAACAAATTCTGGCCTGCTTAATTGCAATCACCAAATTTCCACAGGTTTACAAATGAAATGAGATTCCATACTCAGTTGTAGAAAAAAACTATACTGGAAGAACATATTAGGTGTGTTAAAGTGTTCAATGAATAGTATTTCCTGTAAGTGGAAACTTATTTGTTTAGTTTTCCAAGTTTGCTGAACAGTGCTTGAGCTTCAGGGGTTTAGGCTTAGACGCTGCAATGCAAAGTGCAGGATTTCACCTCCGGAGAACAGGGACAGCCAGAGAAGTCCGGCTGCATAAGAAGGCAGTTAACCTAGAGGAGCCCTGAATTTCACTGACAAGTGTTGCTAGCCTAAGGCATGGTCTGCTCTTAAATTTTGCTGGTGTAGCCAAAGTTGTTAATTGATATACTCGTATGGACAAGGATTGGGGTGTAGAGAGATACAGTTATCTCTGAAAGAAGTATCTGATTTTATCCAAGGAAATTATTTAAATTATACTCACAGAAATACTCTTTTTGTTTGTATAGATCTCCTTTAGGAGCATTTGGCATAGCTCAGTAGAAGAAGCCAGAAGATGTGCTTTTACAATTTAGGATATACTTATAAACCTGGGGAGCTATCGGTATAAACGAGTTAACTTGGTGGAGATAACTTGTCTGAAATTACATTTACCATCAATGTGACCTGGACAGGGGAACTGTTAAATGGGGTTAAAAAAAAATTAAATTAGCTTTGCTGAGCTAAGCATTGGGCCCATGACCAAAATATTGTGAGGTAAACTCAGTTGTGAGCACTGTAGTTTATTTTCCAAGTTTATTTGCTCTGACTGCAGCAGAACATGTATTTACTTTCACAAAGTCCATGTTTATTGCCTTTTTTGTGACATTTCTTCCTTCTTGGAGTGAGGCCTTCACAGACTGAGACTGAAACGGTGGTTGTGTTGGAGTACAAGGTTCTCTGCCCTTGGGGTTTAAAACCAGATCATTTCAACTTCAGCTAGTCCTCAACTAACAAACATTCATACCCACTCTTATGTTAGCGGGAGTAAAAAAAAAAAAAAAAGTATTTTAAATAAGAAATGGTGTTTACGATTGGTTTTCATAATGTTTACTTGCAGGTGCTTTTAACTTTTACTTTTCATTGAAAAGCTTAACTCTTGAGTGCTAAGACTCCCAATTAAGGTTTTAAATAAAACATGAAAATACTGGAGGTATCTGACTTCCAAGATTTGCTTCACATTGGAGAAAAGTGCATACTATTATCACAAAAAAAAAAAGAGAAAGGGAGGATTTTACTTCCTGGAATTCTTGGAATTTCCTTTTTTTTTTTTGCTTCCTGTCCTCACCTGCCTTTCAATTGCTTTCATATATGCTTCCTCCTTCACCTTTCTTTTCCCCTTCCTGTTATCCTTTCCCTTTTCAGTCTTCCTATATTTTCCACAATTACTTTTCCCCACTGTTTACCCATGCCCTGCATTAGATCACCTTTCTCGTCCCCGGAAACTTCCCCCGAGTAGTCCCCTCTTGTTTCTCTCTGAGCTTCTGAGTCCAGAGGCAGAATAATGAATGTTATTAAAATTAGAGCTAGCACATACAAGGTGCACATTGGCCAGATCCAAGAAGGGTTACTAGTGCCTACTTAGGCATCTGTCTCCCCATTCACATTTTTACCAAGTACTTAAATAAGAGTTAAATGTCTAAATAGCTTTGTGGAGATTGGCCTCTGTGTCCTTAACTCTTGGTTTGAATATGAAGGAGCAAAATAATCCATTAATTTAACAGTCCCTAAGTAGTGTTTAACATCATAATGTAACACCTAAAAATGACCTGTTATAATCTATCTGAGGGAAAAAAAATGCTTTCTAAGTAGTCTCCAAACAGAGATTTGAACTAGAAACTTTAGTGGCAGTTATGTGTGTGCACAGCATAAATAGTACACATTTAATAACGCTGAGCACTTAAACACCCTTTTTACCTTCAGTAAAATATTAAATGAAGTACTTTTGAAGTACCTAAACATTTTATTCATTTGTCCTTGATATTTAAGCACTCCATGCCAAAGAAGATGGCAAATATAGTAAGAATTTTCAATATAGTAAGAATTTTCATTAAGATGCTCAAGCTACAAACATAGCCAACCACACAGAGAAGTACGCTTACAGAGGCTCCTACTGCATCCACACCCAAGCGTATTTTAGTTGCTCAAACTATGCAGAGTCTGAAAGGGATCTGTGGAAGGACCTGTTGCAAGGTTAAACCTAACGGTCCGCTTAGAAATCCTGCAACGAGGTTGTCGCTTTCGTAGTCCAGTCTTTCCTAGATATCGACAGCAGAATTCCCACCTCTTTAAAGTGGTAGCAGAATAGAGGTCTTGATGAAAGGCTTAAAACAGCCTAGCAGAAGATGGTCTAGATGGGACTTGCCAACAGAAGTTCCCTTTGCCAACTATATTGTTACACGGTTGGCAATATTGGCTTCCTATTTCGGAAAAGTGATATCAATTTTAAGTTACTCATCTGTCGGATGTCTAGAATCATTAAGAACAGTCGGTTAACTAGTGCATGCTTCTAAAACTATTGCAATGTGTGAACAGTTTACTGAAAAATTGGTTCTAGTGATTGACTGAAATATTTTGTTTTATGAGTCTGATTCATGGATTGAGAGAAAACCTAGCAAAGCAATGGCATTTTTGGATAAAACTTTTAACACGTATTACTTGAATGAACAGGAAGTACGTATCAGGGTCTTTGATTTTAGGAGAGTTGGCAAATCCAGGCTGACGTTTCTTTGAGATTTCTTTAATTTTTTCTTTTTTTATTCTTAACTCTGAGACTTAGGGAATTTATTGTATTTTTTTCCTTGTGAACTTTTTTTTTTTTTTTTTAAAGAGATGACAGTGCACGGCAGTTCCAAGCTGATAGTTTGGAAGATGGGGGTTTATAGGTCTCTTATGCCAAGGCTTCTTGAGAGAGGTTAGAAAAGTCACTGAATTTCCTATAAGCTTAATAGCTGCTCTCGGGCTCTCCCTCGGGGGCTCTCCCTCTCCCCCTCCCTCTCCCCTTGGAGGGAAAGCAATCTGTCCTGGGCTGAGCAGAGCCAGGAGGAAATGTCTTTCTCTTGCTTAAGCCTCCGCAGCTGAGTAAGGATTGCGACTTCGGTTCCCATCCATGTGAAAGCACCTCAGCAAATTACAGTGGCTTGCTTTTAAATTAATGCGAGCTGTATAAAGAAGCGTGTTCACACCCACTGCTCGCCCTCTCTCTTTCACGCATACGCACCCCGCGCCCATGATCTCATGCTGCTGAAGATATCCGCAAGGCTGGAAGCGGCGGAGGGGGGGG
>NW_020450916.1:2001365-2002676 GCF_003343035.1 Apteryx rowi | reverse complement strand
GCGGCCGTGGCCTCCCCTCCCCGCGGCCGGGTGGCCCCTGCGCGCCGCCGCGCAGCGTTTGGGGCACGCTGCGCGCACTTGGGGGCCGGGGCTGCTGCAGCCGCCWAGTGCCGGCAAGGAAAAAAAAAGGAAAAAAAAGGAAAAAAAAAAAAAAAAGGAGGGGTAACTCTTTGTTAGGCGCCGCGTGTGTAATTACCGGATAGTCAGCGCTGACGCTCGGGTAGACAGTAGCAAGACATATTAAACATCTGAGGGAAGAAGTTTAGGCCAATTAAAAGCCCCGAAATCGGTCTTTTTAAGCTGTAAGTGGGTTTCCAAGCCGCTGGCACGTCTGAGCTGCCGGAGGAGGGGAGGTGCGCCCGCGGCGCGGCTGGCTCCGCGGCGGCGGAGCAGCGCGGTCCGTGCGCGGCGCCCGCGCGTGGGGCCGCCGTGTGCGGCGCCGAGCGGTGGAGGGAGCCGGGCGGGCGTGTGGGAGCTGAACTCAGCCTCCCTCCTTAACATAGGCTCGTCCTCTGCATTGCATCCTGGCGTCGGTGATTTGCTGTTTGGAGACTGCAGATTTGCATAGCCCTGCTCTTCGCGAGCGTGGTTATTATTTTTTTTTCTCCCAGCTTCTTTCATAAGGGTGCACTATTCTCCCTGAAAACATCCTCGGGTGTTGCTGTCAATAGTCAGACCATTGAGATTGCCGAGCAGCCTGATTATTGTCTAGCGGTGTGTGCGAGTGTGTGTGTGTGTGTGTGCGCGCGCGAGTGCCAGTGTGTGTGCGCGCTGGGAGAGGTTGCGCGGTGAGGGCTCACCAGTTTGGAGATGAATGGAGGGAAGAGCAGCAGTTTGATTTTCCTCTGCTTCCCCAGCGCTGGCGGATGGAGTGGCATCCCCTTTTTTCTTTCTTAGCAGAAATGTGGCATGATTGGCTACGCTGTGGATTACTGAGGATGGGGGAATGCTTGGCACTCGCGTAGCCCTTGCAACTGTGGAGTATTGCTAATGAGCACCGGCCCCGGGAAAGCTGAAACTAGCGGTCGCTTGAGCGCGGGGCTTTCCCCCTTCTCCACCTCTTCGCGAAGGCTCTGAACCGCCTGGATTCTCCGCCTCTGGCTATGTCTCGGATTGCTTTGGGTAGAAGACGACCTGGCGAGAAGGATCCTCGCAAGCTTTCCCGAAGGGAAGAGATGGCTCGCCTGGTGCGGTGAGCCGCGCCGCCGGCGGTGCGGTGCGGTGCGGCGCGGTGCGTGCGGGCGCGCCCCTGCCCAAAGTTTGCCTCCGTCGCTGGGGCCGCCGCTGCGCCCGGGGCCGCCGCGGGCCGGC